>NC_081138.1:9566600-9796600 GCF_958295425.1 Solea solea
TGTATCCGTGTGTGTGAGTGAGTCAGAGAGAGAAAGGCAGCACTACCATGAAGATTTCTTGGCCAGGCCAGCTCTAAATGATAGGGGCTGCTGGTATTTGCTTGCATTCTCTTGGTGTATTACATCTCAAAGGAAAGAGATGGAGATTGTATGTTTTTCTCTTGGCTCTGCATAGTGTGTGTGTGAGAGATAGAGAGTTGTGTCATCCCTTGTGGTTCTGCATTTGTCCTTCCTTCATGACAAGAACTGCTGAATCCCGTAAAGCTGCAACACGTCCGGGTACAATAGAGCACCAAATCTAATCAGCAGCTACACTGAATTGTATGTGCTGTTCTACAGGCTTAGGTTATTACAGTATGTGTGTGTGTGTGTGTGTGTGTGTGTTCATTTCTGACTGTGTATAGGCCCACTGAGACTTATTTACTGCACACAGTCAATTGTAAATATTATCTCATATAAAATTTATATCATAGCTAGTTTTTCATTCTGTCCAATGTGTTTAATAAAGAGGTCATGCCTGCTTTGGCAACTGAGAAGTTTTCTTGTAATGATCTGAAGACTGGAGGCTACAGGCACAGCGATAAAAGATGCTGATTACATACAACAATCTACAGACAGAGATATGCAGGTTGTCTAATAGCCATCCTCTGACTGATAGGTGATTGCCAGTGTAAATTAACCTAGGCTTAATCTATGGATGTAAAATTCCTGACTTAAAAAGTTTACAAAATATCAGATCCTTCTAGGAGCAGCCTTTGGAAGAATCGATTTGTATCTCGATCAAGCTCCATCAAAGTTACACTGTAAACAACTGCTTTACAAGTCACTAATCACTCGTTTGTGATGACTACGCCCACATTGAGTAGGTACTATTTTGCAGTGGAAATGCAACCTGTACCTGAGCTGGGACCATAGTGGAAAAGGGCCAATTGTGTCGGTTCAGTTTTTGACCAGCTTCTTGCTCACAGATTCCGATTCATCCTGTTTTGCAGGGGCTGGGACAACTGACCCCTGGGGGGAAATGCAGCATTAGTGCAGCTGTTTTACAGGCTGCAGACAGTTGCCACTGATCACAGATGGTGGTTAGACTTCAGTGGCAATAGAAGTGTTGTGGAACATATATAGTGATATCTGTCAATATAACATTCTATCTGGTTTCTGCTGACATGCATAATGTAGCCCCTTAATATATCTGGCTGTTCAATGCCTTTGTGGTCAGGATTGTACAGCAGACATTTAATTTTTTATTTGCAATGCAAATGTGTAAAGGTTTAATAAATTGGACTATTAAAAACAGACTCATGTCAGGTTATTTTGTCTAGAGTTGATTATTCAGTTTGTTAGAAAGTTAAATGTGAAACATTACGATTATAACAAATTACAGGTAAAATACTGTATGAATTTTGAAAAGCGTAGAAGTGTAACATCCAGCTGTCGTAGCAGTAGAGTGTACGATACCCAGACCCAGATGGATTTAGACAGAAAACTGCAGCCTGAACTGCACTTTATTCTGTATAGGTCACAGGAGGTTACTGAATGGTTTTTGGAGTGCTCCCCATCACTAACATCAAAATAGCACATGAGGGAGTATCTTCAGATGAAGGGTGCTCCTACTTGGTGTTGAGTTTAGAAAACTGGAGAAGCACTGAGGCTGTGATGGAGTCTTATACTGTATTCCAATGGGTCAAAACAGTAAAAACATTAAATCCAGGGTTTTTGCTGAATTTCATCAGAGCGAATGTCTTTTAATTGGCATTCACTCCCTGGTCAAATGTCTGTAGTGCACATGGGTTTTTATCAGCTTTGGCTCCAATCCGCATCAGTGGGAATGCAGGATCAGGGTGAAAACTCAAATTTATTTTTTGGCTGTTCTTGTTTGGCCAAGGATGTGCCACTTGCGTTGCAAAACTTTGACATGTATTCATCTTCCAATTGTTAGCATAGGCGTTGGCATAAATGTACAATGCAATTTTTACTTTTAAAAAATTGGGACAGCACTCAATACCATTAATTTTTCTAAACAATTGATTTGAAGAGAGACCAAAGTAAAATATGCAGAAACAGTTGCCACTTCAACATGATCACTGAAGGCTGCGGTGGTATTTATTTATTTCTCCAACTCGTTTCCTGCACATCCACCAGTCAACTCAATTTTATTTACATAGCCCAACATCACAGACACAATTTGCTCCTATTAGACCCCCACATCGAGTGGGGAAAACTCAATAAGAGCCACAGAGGAGGTATCCCTGTAGAAAATGTAGAAAATTGTAACTGATTGAGAGGCAGATGCTTGCAATAACCACAACATCAACTGGTATTAATATAAATATAAATATTATTATTAAAGAAGATGTATGTATGGATGTGGGTGGTTCACAGTTGCAGGTCCATAGGGAAGGGGAAACAGTGGTACAAGTTTAACCAGATTTTGGTCACATCTGAACAATGTGGCAACCCAAGACACTGCCAAACAGAATGAAGTCCTGGACCACTGTGGAGGTCTGCAAGAAGACAGACCACGAGAATTTAGAATATTGCAGAATATTTAGTAAGCATAAAGGTGACGCATGGGAACAAAAAACACCAAAGGGTAGAACAACCACTGGCAAAGGGAATCATGTTAATAGCCTTTATTAGCCGCTCCATATATTTAAAAATGCTTAGAATATTGTATTTTCACTGCCTGTATTTAATTTTTTTATTGTATTTATCTGCTCTTTTAATCGTGTACTGTACGGTGACCATAAGTGGTTTGAAAGATGCCCTTAAATTAAAGGCATTGCTATTATTATTATTATTATTATTATTATTGGTAATAATAACAACAATAATAATAATAATACAAATCCAGAGTATTTCTGCTAATTTTAGTTTGAAAGCGCCAAAGAGCCTTTGTCAAAATTTTACCTTTACACTGGGGGACTTCCTGTTTGATTCAGACATATTTTGCTATTGTGATTCGATTTGTATAAAATTTTAGTTGATCTTCCGTTATTATTCTGTTTAAAAAATTAAAGCCATACCACAGGATGTACCATGAACATATTAACTAATGTACACTAATGCAAGAATGAGAACTAAAAGATCATCACCAGCACTTACAGCCTGCACTGATTTGAGATGGTCGCTAAAGACATTGGCCATTTTGTTCACCAGTCTTTCTTTTGACATGACCTCACAGATGATAACCCAACAAAGAAAAAAAAGCTCTTTGTAAAGGTTTTTCACATCTGATATTCTGTTCAACATGTCACTGAAATGGGGGAGAATGAAATGGGGGAGACTGAAAAATTGCTCCCCAAATGACAGCCCACAAATACAATGTTGTCTTCCACCCAGTAAGACTTTCTTTTGTGGTAAGGTGCCGATTTTCTCCATCTCTGTTATTAACATTTTCTTCCGTCTGAATCCTTTTGATTTCATCTGCTTTTCTGGTTGTTTGTGCATACATGCAAGTTAACTGAGTGAATGCTTGTCAGGTTGTAGATTGCAGTGTTGATTATTCGTATGATGTTGTCGACAGTGTGACATCCCTTCTAATGAAATAATGGTCTAGTGGCAGAGTGCTGAAGAATAGAACATTGTAGACTTCAATTATAGACAAGATAATTTTTCCCTCTTTCCTTTCACATAGAAAAAAGTACAGGTTTTCTTCCCGTTTACATGCTTATATTGAACAAAAATGCTGAATAAATGCCTTTTTTCTTTGGATTCTGGTTAGAAAGGACAAGACATGCCTTAATTCACCATCTCTTTAGCCTTTAGTCTGATGTCACAAGACAGCCACTGGCCTCTTTTTGTGCAACTTGTTTTGTGGCCCAGACTAGGTATTCTTCACTGTCGTAATGTCTCTTTTCTCTGAGATTCATTTGCTGCATTATAATGGAGACCTTGGAATTTATTGTCAACAATAACTGATCTTTTTAAGTTTCCAGTTTTCTGCTTTTTCCTTGTTATGAAATTATCTTTTTTTTTTTTTTTAAATGAGGGATAAGTGTACATTCTCTGAATTGCAGTACTTTGTTAAAATGAATAAAGGACTAAATAAAACCAAGGGCAGACAACTTACAAATATGCAAAAGAAACATACACCCTGCATGACAATTATTAATCAAGTATGTGTCAGAAATTACCCCACATTTTACTTGAACAACTCTTTTCAGAGGAATACCATGAAGTTCTGCAGTGAATTCAAAGTCCAGAATTATTACCTGCTCAGAACATAGTTCATATCCACTTTTAGCAACTCTCACTCTGTCTCTCTGTCTTTTCAGGGTGGACCCCATTCCATATGATACTCCCAAGCCAGCGGGACACACCAGGTTTGTGTGTGTTTCTGACACACACTCGCGTACAGACGGCATCCAGATGCCCTACGGCGACGTGCTGCTGCACACGGGCGACTTCACTGAGCTGGGTTTGCCCTCCGAGGTTAAGAAGTTCAACGACTGGCTAGGTACTAAGCTGCTTAACACATGTACTCATCTGCACACCGCTGCACGCATGATTTTCACACTCTCATGCCACTGACATGCATGATCTATGATCATGTGCAGAGGGAAGGGAAAGGCACAAACTATGGTACATGTATGGCTGGGCGATTAATCAAATTTAAATCAAAATCAGATTTATTTGTTTGGACAATTGGTTTTGAAAAAATGAAAATCGATTTTTCTGATTTGTCCTTTTTACTGCGCTCACTCAGCTCCTGTTCCCTCCGCTCTGTTCCTCTCCCCCTCCCCCACTAGTTCTCTGACAATATCAACATGGCAGCGTGCACGGAAAACAGCAAGAGTGCCATCACAGATATAGAAGTCAAGGATCAAGCCGAACAGTGCTGAACTGTAAATCAGTTAATTAGACTTAGGGACAGCACCTTAGGGAGCTGCATAAACTGCCGCTGTATGTGACTGTATCAGACTGAGTCTGTGCTCCGGAGACCTCCGGCACAAGGATCAAGCTGAACACTGCCGAACTGTAAATCAGTAAATAAGACTTAACAATCTTAAAAACGTGGGTTAATCTCCCACAATTACCAGGGAAATGTCTAAAATCTCAATATTTAAGCATCACACTGCCACTGTATTTCAGTCCAGAGTCTGTGCTCCGGTCATGGAGGACGTACTGAACAAATATTTTTAATTAACTGACACTGAAAGCAACTGCTTTACAAGTCACGAGACACTCGTTTGTGTGTGTGTGTGTGTGTGTGTGCACGTGTGCGTGTGTGCTTGTGTGTGTGCGAAGAATGTCATTCATTTGCATAATTATAATAATAAATATAATAATTATTTTGTATTTAGTAGTTATAAAAAAAATCGATTAAAATCGAAAATCGGATCTGGTATAAAAAAATCTGAGATTTTATTTTTTGGCCATATCGCCCAGCCTTAGGTACATGTACTGTATAAGCAGTAACTGGACCACACAATAAATACCCCCCTCGTCTGTTGACCTCACAACTGTCAACTGCTGTGCTTAAGTGCTGTGCTTTAACCTTTCTGACCTAACACTCTGGTTCAGTTAACCTTTGACCTCTTCTTCTGATGTGTGTGTGTGTGTGTGTGTGTGTGTGACGTCCCCACACACAAACTAATTGATTTTCTTTTTTTACATGTCTTTGCCTATTTAGTTGCACCTGCAGATGAAACAAAACCCCTTAAATTTAATGAAAGGAGTATGATCACTGAAAGAAGGAACATAAAGCATATTTCTCATGCTTATAAAGTCAATAATAATATATCTAATTAATTATACTTAATTAACATACTTGTATTTTCACATTTAATGTCAGTATGGGGCAAAGTTGGGGGTATTAGTTGAAAATTTTAATTTTGTGTTTTCTGAACTAATACCTGCTTCAAACACAAATGGTAAATAAATATGTACTGCAATGTAATTCAGCAGATCACATTTTAATTTTAATTTTAATGCTTGGATGTGAAAGAGGAGGCACCACAGCATGTTAAATGTGAGAGGAATTGAAGATTTGAGATTGGTGGTGATGTTAAAAAATTGTCATCATAAAACTTATCTTCTTAGAGGAAACAATTAATTTCTAGAGAGCATGATTGTCTTTGAGCAACTATGATAAAGTAGTTATCTTAAAGACAAACAGTTTCAATGACAGAAGGTGAAAAATCCAAAAGAAAATGATTAATCTTTTGAAATTGACTCATGGATTTGAAATCCTTAGTTTATCCACTATCAGGATGAAAGGTGGCTGTCAAAGTTTTGTCTCTCCAATGGTGACAGCAGCTACAGTCAGCCTTAATTCATGGCAGTGTCAGTGGATTCCAACATTGACCTAGTTTTCACAGTCAAAAAGATGAAAAAAATCATAATCTAGCCATCTATAGAAACTTTCTAACCACCTCTAAACCACTTCTGCACCATAATCCAATTCTTAACTGTCCATCTGTGTGCTTGGTGTGTATTTAATCATGTTTAGTACAGAATTTAGTTTAAAATATTGGTAACGATTGTCATGCACAATCCGATCAAACTCACCACCCAAGGCTGCATTATTATAATCAGGATTGGGATCGGGATTGTTGTATTGTCTGTCCAGTATTCACAATGGAATTGTTGTATCGCTTTTTCCTTTACTACAACTGCTACAAAAGCTGCTTTGTTTGTATGTATGTGTTTGTGTGTCTCTACACACCGTGCTGTCTGTGTCTGTGCTTGCTCTTGTTGGTGACATGGTTAATTAAGTGCTTGAAAAAGAATAGAACTATCAGAGCGGTAAAATATAATTTATTAACAACTTTCTGTCATATTCAACTGAGAAACATAAGCTGCTCCCTGCAGCATCTCTCACTCACTCTGCTCTTTTCAGCAAGACAGTGCTGCATGGTGTAAAGTCCCTGGTGCCTGTTTCAGCCAATCATTGTGTTATCTAAATTTTTCTGCAGATGCATAAAGCCAAGCAGTAAATATTGCTTAACTTAAAAAATCAGCTGAAGGCAAAAAGTAACAGCTGATTGCTCTCTCTCTTTCGCTCAGCGTTTTAATTAAAGGTCACCTAAATAATTATAGACTTGAATATGAAAGAGAAGGATCATATTTATAGATGCTGAGTAGGCCCTTAGTTTTTCACCAAATATCTGTACTGATCTAATTATTTGATTTCTAATTCAACAATGTTAAGACAGTTGTGACATTGTTTGTTTTCTCCATTTGGAGGACAGACTGAGCTCAAATGTCTGCAAATGAAAATTAATTGTGTTATTATTGTGGGTTATACAGTAATACTGCATGTTTCACATAGAGTAAAGTGTTAGCTCAATCACAGAAAATGAAAGCACATGCGAACAGTTTTATTTTCTCTCCAAGGCTGGATTTTGTCCTCTTTGATGAAGGCAGGGAGAGACAGAAACAGCATCATGATGAAAGTCTAAAGGAAAAAAAAAAAGCATTTTGAAAATATACGAGTTTATCAATTTGATGTTTTTTCAGGATGAAAGATGAGGGTTGCAGTGCAAGGACTGCTCTAACATACTCAAACACTTTAACATGATGGGATGTAGCTGTAGGGTCACAGAAAAATCTAAAGAAAAGGATCGTGTCTACATACTGTACATGCGTCTCTTACATATCAACAGTCAACAATTAACTTGAAATGTATGTTTGGTACATGAAGATATATGTGGTTATAATAAAGAATGTATTTATAAATGTATAATAAGCAAATGTTTTTATTAAAGAGAATTCCTTTTAAGTGAAGTTGTGACCACCTTTTTACATGCTGTACCTGTGTAAGAGCAATGCATCAAAACAACAATTCTTCACAGATAACAGTAGCTCAATAGCAAAATGAAATCTCAATTATTTGCAGTCAAAATTAACAGGATCTAAATCCTAACAGATTTCGGATGGTGGTGGTAGATTTTAAGCCTTTTCTAAACTAATGTGTTCATGCGCCTGCTGAGCTTTCTCCCCCACAACCTCTCCTTCATCTGCTCCTCTCAGACTACGGAGGAGGCTGCAGTTTGTCCGGATCATTAACTGCTGTTTGGTTTCCTGGCGAATATCACTGAAAATCAATGCAGAGGGATGAGTTTTCCTCACTCAGTCTTTCTGATCTCCTGATTTAAGCTGCTGTAGGTGTAGGTGTTTGAGTGTGTGTGTGTGTGTGTGTGTGTGTGTGTGTGTGTTGATTGGTGCATTAGTAAATCATTTAATTTAGACATTCTGTTAATAACCCAATCCAATCAAAAATTCCATATGTCAATTGTTAGATTGGTGACTTCCCCCAGTCAGTATGTTTACATCTCTTGAGAAAATAAATAAAATTATTGTGTGTCCAACTAAGCTTAAAGAATTAAATATTATAAAGTCCATGAATGGTAGAAAAACTCAGGGTTGGATTTGCTCTCAGGATGCTATCAACTAGCCACCACCTACTGACACAGTCTAAGAAAACCAAAAAAAGTTGCAGCTCTAAAACCAAAGCAATGAGCTGGAAAGAATGACATCTAATTCTATATTATTTTAATATGTGCATATCCAAAAATGCTATGTAAAAATAATTATTTATGGCTGATTTGTTAACAGATACTATTAAAACAGTATATTTAAATGTTGCAATGATATACAGCCAGATTACATTGTTGTTTTACAATAAATTCCTCTGACCTGTTCATTTATTGAATGAGTGAATTGTTTAATAGACATGCCAACTTATTACTTTCGCATTTTGAATAGTTACAGTGATTTTTTTCACCTCAAAAAGTGAATTGCATTTTTATTTTTCAGGTCTCCACGTGTTTTAGACAACATCCATAAATCTAAATAATGATTGATGAGAAAGGTTTGTTTTATATAAAACAATTATTTTCTGCCTTTGCACTAAGTAGATTTGTACCTGTTTATACAGGTTGTATGAGACTTGTATGATATTTTTGGTATTGAAGTGAGGAAATCATTCTCTAATGTGAAATGTTTTTAATTTATAGACATTTTGTTTTGTTAAATCTTATGGCAAACACATTCTTAGAAAAACAGAATTTCTCTTCAAAATTTTGTTTTGATTTCTTATCTGTTCCATGTTGTAATTTGTTGGTTAGAAAAAAATAAAAGACAAATCCAGTTGTATAGCTCCACTAGTCCTCTGTTACAGCATTGGACTGTGGCAATACGGAGCAGTAAACATTCCCTATAGAGTAATGGAGATGAAGTTGTTTGATGGTAATTATGTTTTTGCCAACTTTTCCCAGCCTGGTGGTGGAGAGGATGACTCGCTTTGAGAGAGAGAGAAAGAGTGTGTATGTTTGTGCATGCATGTGTGTAAATGGATGCTTGATCCACTGAGAGTGCTATGGGACTGAGAGATGGTGCTCTCATATAAGGTTAGCCTGGAATTTATCACCCTGAAATCCGACAGGAGCTAATTTAGAGCAGTGGGAATTACATTTATAGACTGGGCAACCATGTATTTTTCATTTTCAGCATTAGAGAAAACACATTCTCACACACTCTCAAACACACAGAAGGAGAATTTTTTTAATACCTCAGCATTGTTCCACTTTATTTTGACTTGATATTGTATTCTCATGTATTCCATTTCTATTGGTTTTATTTTCATAGCATGCATCATAACCGTGTACTATTGCTGGCCACAGCAACACAGAGCAGATAAATAAATGGACAAAGATAATGAAAAAAATTATAACATCCCATGTTTGTGAGCTCAATACTTCCCTGTCACACTTGATGCTTTACCAGTAACCAGTAGTTCCCCCCCTAGTTCATCTCACCCAGTAATTTCATAGTTCCTGATATTTCTCTATAGATGCGTACATGAGAGGGATAAATATTGTTAAACTTAATCAGCTGCAGGAGGAAGATAGAAGATCAATAGAGCTCATCTCTCTATGTCAGCCTTGGTTCAACAGTTTGGCTCATGTGTATTATAACCAATAAATCTGATGCTAAAATTAAGTCCCCTTTAGTTATGGACAGCCCATGGCCAAGTGGAAATGGAACTTGGCTTGTAACTGGAGGGTCGTCGGTTCAAGTCCCCACCAGGTTAAAAGGGTTGGGGTACCCCTGAGCAAGGTACCCAACCCCCCCCCCGGGTGCTACTCAGTGTGGCAGCCCACTGCTCCTAATTCTAAAATGGGTCAAATGCAGAGAAATGATTTCCCTAAGGGAATTTATAAAGTATAAGATTTAGATTTATACCACAAACATATGTGCATGTGGCCCACTATACCCATAGAATTGATCCTTTATTAAACATAGCTATTAAAGGCACACTTTTCCGTGTTTCCTCAGAAATATGTTGTTTTGTGTTAATATAAAGATAATTAACATAAATACAATTATTTATTCATTATGGTTTAATTATTGACCAATAAATAAATACATTAAAATTTGGTACCTACAGATTTCCACCAAAGCCAACACCGTAACTAAACATGACAATATGTTAACAAATTACGATTAGCCAATTAAGATGACTTCTTTAGACCAGATTTGTATCAAAATAAGGAATTATAACAAAATTAAGACATTCTGACATTTACAGACTAAATTATCAATAGAGAAATGTATCAATACATTTAAATTAGTTGCAGACCTTTCAATTAATGTAATCATATAAATTATATGGCCTGGTTTTTGACTGACTATTTGTCCTACAGCTGTTTTTCAATAAACTCTGCATGAGTTAGTCTAACTACTCCCACAGTCGGCCCATCGGTCTCCAAATAATGGCCCATGTGCAATCTGGTCCACTTAAGCCAAATGATTGGGCCCTGCCAACATGCTGCCATGCCGTCATGTATTTGCAGGATTATTTTCAGTCAAGCATTGCGTTCTCTGGTTAACATGTTTGGTGCAGTTGCAGCTTTTCACCACTATGCAGCAGTGGCACTGTGCTATATTTTTGTCATAAGAACAACACATGCACGGACTGCTTCACTGAATAAAAGACACACACAAGTTAACTGAAGGTGTTGGAGAATAATGACAGTGTTAGTTTGAAGTTTTGGGGGTATGACAGCGTTTTATATTGTTTAAATCGAAATGTAATTTCAACTAGTCATATTTGAACATATATCTATATCATTCTGACTAGGTAAAACAATACCCTAAATTCTGTTTAGACAATTACATTTTCCACTTTTCTGTAACATCTGTAACTACAGTTTGACCAGAAAAATATCAGACTACTCTTTTTATTTCAATGAGTGTATTTTTAATTAAAAATGTAAATTGTCCAGTTCATTTAGGACCAGCTGTCTACAGCATCATTCAGAGTGAAACATATGAATAACACATGATTCAGGTTCAATATATTATAATGAACCTCAATCATGACATTTAATGGAACCTTGCCATAGTAAAAAAGCTAAAAAGATAAGAAATACAAAGAGAAAGGAAGACTGAAACAGACCTGAACATTTAGAACCCAGAAGAAGAAAGGGAAAATGTAGGGAAGGAATGGAAGAGTGATGAAGGCCAGATTTTTTGTTGAGTGCTCAATTGTCTGGAATAAAGTACTGAGCCAGTGTCTTGATGGCGAAGGGGAAACAAGAAGAGCGGAAAGGGCACAGTAGAAGTTGAAAGATGAGGGGATGGGAATCGTAATAGATGTTCTTCTCTATGTAGTTCAGGTTCATGCTTTTTCCAGCTGCCTAGCATCAGCAGAGATGGACGATGGTCCAATGGGGTCAAGCAGAGCTGTCAGCTGTAGTTGTAACCTCTCTGACTGTCTCAGTGGAAATCATTTTTATCCTGAACTTATCTGAGTTATCTTTCCAGCCCTGATCTGTACACAGGGTTAGGTATAGAGGAGCCTTCTGGAGGGCAGGTGTATGATCCCCGTGCAAGATAAGACAGCCTGCTCTTTCTGTAAAAATAGGTTGACCCAGTGAAATTCATGTGATTTGATAAAATATTCCTTCTGTCTTGATGTAAAGCAGAGCTGCACTGATGCAGTGTGCTTTCTTAAAGGTTTCAGCAGCTGATAAATCAAATGAATACTGTGCTATCTAATAGACCAGAGTTTGTGTTACTGGTTTTACATGCTTATGCCTTAGTTTCTATTTATTTTAATTCTACATGCATATAGATTCATTTTCATTTAATTTGCTGTAACTCCCAGGTTTAAGAAAAAAATCTATAAAAAAAAATTCAACATTAATTGAGCCACAAAGTCTCACCTTGCAACAGAGTACAGTCACATCCCAGAGTTGGAGTTTGACACGTGACGAAAGGAGAGACAATACAAGGGCAAAGAATTTAATGTCTATATGGCAACATTAAAGATTGAACCTGAATGCCACAGAGGGAACCTGTGTGAGGAGAGGGTGGCAGCATCTGCAGCTAGCACTTATAATCTACACCTTCAAGTGCACCATAAGAATGACCTTGGCTGTAGCATCTGACATTAAGAACTCTGAGCTGGCACATCTCATAAACGTACTCATAAAATGTCTGGCGTAATCGGTAACACTGGACTTATCATGAAATTGTTACTCGGTGGGATAACTTTCCACACCATGGCATCAATAGGACAGATGTATTTAACAATGTGGTATAATTATGAGGTATAATTATTATCAGTTTGTTTCCTGACTCTCCTACACAGTATTTATTAAAATAAAGGCAAAATCAAAACAATTATATATACACATGTATATGGACAAATTAAATTAAAATGCAGAAGGATTTTGAACTTCAGTTCACTCTCTTGCTCTCTGGTCTCTCCCATCTCTTCTAGGAGGCCTTCCATATGAATTTAAAGTGGTGATCGCTGGTAACCATGAGCTGACCTTTGATAAGGACTTTATGGCTGAGCTTGTCAAACAGGATTACTACCGATTCCCCTCAGTCTCCAAACTCAAACCAGAGGACTTTGACAATGTCCAGTCGCTCCTCACAAACTGTGTATACCTGCAGGACTCCGATGTCACCATAAAAGGATTCCGGATATATGGAACACCATGGTAAGAGCACCAACCTTTCTCTCTTTAATCCTCTAAAACTTCTCATCTCGTTCCATCTTTCACTGCTGCTGAGTTGCATCTCTGTCTCACTGTGTTACGGATCCCTGAGGTGAAGGTGTGTCAGTGTCTGGCTGTTTTCCAGCTCCCTTCTCTGCAGTAACTCTGCACTCAGCTTCACGCTCTCAGACAGAGGGCCTCTCTTACATGCAGGGCGCTATACCCAGCTTGCCTATTTTCTTTATGAGCTCAGGACCTTTGCCTGCTCCCTGGGCTTACGTTACACCTGTGTTTTGACACAAGGTTAAGTGATACGCGTGGTACCGTGACACTGTCAGTAGGCTCTCTGGTGTAGGAAGAACGCTGCAGGGGGAGAGTGTGTTTGGTCAAAGAATGGTGTGAGAAGCACGTATTCAACAGAGACAGGCAGGTTACAAGTGCTTGTACGGAGATATATAGCTACGTATTGACTCACAGATTTTTGTATCTTTCATAGATTCATTTTAAATTACATTTTGGGGTTGTGCCCTGAAATATAAGGTACTGCAAGCCAAACCAGCATTATTAGTATTAATATTATTATTATATTGCTCAGAAATCTCTAAAATTTTAAATATGCAGTTGTATTGTTCAATTCTCTTCAGCTGAAGCCCAATGCAATGTTATTGGCTGACAGTATTTGAACAGTATCTTGCAGTCTGACCAGGGCTCACCAGCTCTGCAGCTGTGTGTTTTGTCGTAAGACGGTTGAGGCTGGAGCTTCCTCTGTCCTGCTTTGACTCCCTCTGCTGTGATCTGTGTTCACTCTCAGTGTATTGGTTCTCACAAGTCTGCTGCAGACTCAAAGTAACTATTTAGGTCACATATTCATACTTTAGCAGCTATAATTAGCAGGTCTACTGCCTGACCTCAGAAGTGGTGGAGGACAGCGGTGAGGAGGAGGCAGGGTCAGATCCCAGAATTCCTCAGACATCACAGAAGCAGGAAGGAGAGATTACCCTGTTTTCCTCCATCCTTCCTCATTTCCATCCTTCTGTTTTAAAAAGGAAGGATGCTACCCCTCTCCCTCGTGGGTGTTTAGTGTGAGGACTGATAAGTGTCTGTTGTGACAGCTGGGGGTCTCATGAGAGGCAGAGTGGACAGCTTGGCTGCCACCCTTTCACCTCTCCTCGGCCTCCTCACCTCCTTCATATCCATATGCCACCGTGGCCTGAGGTCTGGTCTGCTTGTCCAGTGTGAGGTCTCACTTAGCCTTTCTCTGACCCCACACTTTATCAACAGCTCACCAGCTCACTGCCTAGGTGGCCGAGTACCTCTGAGCTCACAGTGCCCTGCTGCTGCTGCAAGCCAGCGCACAACAGCATCACTCAGGAAATGTAGCATGTAACTATCACCTGATAAATTCTGCTGTAACTGCAGTGCTGTGCTCTGTTGCTGCTTGAAGACAACAATAAAAACATACTAGACTTTGAGCTTTTATACTGTATCCATATTCAGAAAAGCCCTTAAAATCTTAGTAAAAAAAGGAATTTTTTTCTCCCATATTAAGTAAATATTTATGAAATAATTTCTCATGAATAATTGAGTGAAAAACTATTTGTTAGAAATATGTATTTGTTGTTCAAATAGTTAAACTGTATCTGTACTATAAATACAAATAATTTTTCCTTTATTTTTAATTAAGCATGAATTAATTGAAACTTCTGTCCAAATGTCACAACAGTGTCGGGTTGATTGTTGATTGTGCAATGAATACACATACACAGTATGCTCATGTGAAGTGAGTGGCAGCAGCAGAGAGCATCTGTTAAGTCAGTCTTATCTGGCTGTGAAGAACTGCATGTACATTGCAGAATGAGAACAGCTAAAGTGAAAACTACCTACATTATAAAGACTAAAACAACAACAACAACAATAATAATAATAATAATAATAATAACAATAATAAAAATCATCATAAAACTAATGGGATAGATTTTGGCAGACTACATCATTTTTGCTATTTCCACCAGCAGAGAATCCTAACATAATTCAACTGCTGGAATATTAACATAAGCATCTTGAATAAACTGTATATTTCTGTAAGGTTACAAATGAAGATTATTTTCATTACTATTATAACTCAAGCTGCTGCTACTCATAGATAGTCTTTTGAAAGTCCAAGATTACATTTTCTTATCATGTAAAAAGCATGGTTCTTCAAAGTTGTAGTAATAATTATCTCAATTTATTAATTTATTTTCTTCTAAAATTTGTTCTAAACATTTTTAGAGAAAACTCAGTTCTGACCCATTTCATTTCTGCTTGGAATGAGAGCAGTGTTCCATGAAAGACACACGACATACACTGTTAAAAGACAGATGCTTAACAGACCAAATAGCTAAAACTCCTCTCCAAATACTCACAAACCCCTATGTGTACACACGGCTGACCTTTACCTTTGACCTTTGTTGTTTGTTTTATAATACATCATTTATACTATATATATATATATATATATATATATATATATATATATTTACTTTCTCCTGAAGACTTTTTGAAGCGGAGGAAAAGAAAAAAAATCTCAGACCTAATACAACATTGAAATTTTTTCAAAAGATTTATTTGAACAATCAAATTCAACAAAGGCAATATCAATTTGTTAGTTTGTGACATATCAGAAAGATCAAATCTAAATTCCCTCAGAGGTTACCACTTTCAGGGTAATTCATGACATTAAGGTGGTGTGAATTTGCCAGGCACAGTTACTAAAGATTACAGATTTACTGAACCTTTCTGTGCAAATACTTAGATATTTGCAGTTCTTCTTTGTATTTCTTTCTTAATTTGATGCTTAAGTTGTATATTTTTGATATATTTTATCTTTATTTTCTTTCATCTATAAAAATATAAATAGTATCTTAATTGACATGAAAACGGACAGATTAATAAATTTTTCGAATGAATGTGTCAGTTCAAATTTTTTTTTTTGGAAAAAAATCAATAATCACATTGTAATTTAAAATATGCTGTAGATGTGGAAGGAGTAACGGCAGACTGGTCAGATGTGAGGAATCCTGCTGATTTAACCAACTGTGATAAGCTGCTGACTGATTCAGTACAAAGACTGAGCAGCGTAGACAGACAGATGGTTTCTCTCTCTTGTAATCCAGATTCCACACCACAATGAACTCCTCAGTCAGAACTCAAACTGTTGCTGCTCTCTGTGCTGCCTCATTCCTGACTCCTCCGAGTCCTCCTTTCTGCTCCTGTGACTCATTCAGTATGGAGCCACAGTCACTTATGGCGCATTTCCACCAGCTCTACTTGCCTCGCCTCGCCTCAGCACGACACAGCACAGCAAGATTAGGTTGCATCTCCACTACAAAAAAGTACCTACTTAACGTGGGCGGATTCATCACTGCACAGCTGAGTGAAACTGTGGTGACTTGTTTTATGTGGTGACTTCGTTTTATACACGACACACACACCCACACACACACACCCACACACACACACACACACGAGTGACTAGTCACTTTACACCACACTTCTGTAGTTGTTGGAGATTAACCCACGTTTTTAGGATTGTTAAATACTTAATTTATCCACAATTCGGCAGTGTTGGCTTGATTTCTGTCCACACGTCTCCGGAGTACAGCCTCCTACTCCATAGACTACAACGGCAGCGGTCTGTGGCTCGCGATCAGCGGCGCTGTCACTAAACATAACACTAGACTTCAAAAGACTCCTGTTAAATATAGAGGTTTCCCTGGTAGTTGTTGGAGATTAACCCACGTTGTTAGGATTGTTAAGTAGTTTTAAGTGATCTACAGTTCGGCGCTATTCGGCTTGATTTGTGTGTGGGAGGTCTCTTCCTGTGACGGAACTCATCGGCCAGCAGTCTGACCAATCATCGCATAGAACCTGCTTTTAAGCACGCTTGCAACCTTGCCTGAGCAGGTACTAAAGATAGTACCTGGTACCAGGTACTAGGCTAGTGGAAACGCTACTTAAACCGTGCTGTGGTGAGTCGAGGCGAGTAGAGCGGGTGGAAATGTGCCATTATTTTTTCTTTTATTTCTTCCTTCTATTTCTCCCCATACCACTGACTAGGGGTGTCCCGATCCGATATTGATATCGGATATCAGTCCAATATCAGCCAAAAAACACGTATCGGATTATATCAGACTGCCTCTAAAATCTCTGATATAAGCGTTCCGTTACAAGCAGTCCATTCCGCTCCAGCACTTCTATCCAGCAGCACCCGTTGTGATCACGTGGGCGCTGCGTGTTGGATGCATGTAGAGTCCACATGATCACAACAACAGCGTGTGTGTGCTACTGCTATTTCAGAGATTAAACATTTTTCTTTAACCTCTGAAATCAGAGGCTACGAAGCTGCACAGTGAGCCCGAGCTAGCCGTTAGCACCACGCTAGCTCATCCTGAGGCGAGCTGCTAAAACATTATTTCATAAACCAGCACCACCTGCCGACTTTCAACAGCCTCCGTTTGTTAATTATACCCTAAAAACCAGCCATGCCAAGAGCTTTCTGTGTTTTAAATGTGTCCTAAAGCTCCACATATGGAGCTCAGTACGTCTGCGGGGCCAGGTTTAACTGCGGGAAGAGTCACTCACCCTGTGTGGGTTGGCCTAATCCAAAATAGGGGGGTGTTTTCTGAAGACACGCTGTTACCTAAAACAGCGTGTTTTCAGAAAACACGGGTGCTCTGAACACACCCCCATTAGCACTAGGTACTTTCCTCCTGATGAAATTAACCATAGACTGTATGAAATTAACATGGCAAAAAATCGAATATTCTTATGTTGAAGGTTAAAATTTATGTAACCCATTGGTTAATAATAAATGGGTCAGTTTTTCTCTGTTTAAGTAATATCACTTGATCAGGCCTATTCTAACATTCCACACTACACAAAAAAGTAATTAAAGTATGTATGATTCATGCTGATATCGCATCGGATCGGTATAGGCCAATACTCAAGGCTGCAATAACGGTATCGTATCGAAAGTGAAAAAGTTGTATCGGGACATCCCTACCACTGACACATTACCTTTTTGTCTTATTTTGTTACATTTTCTTCTTGTGTGTGTGTGTATGTGTGTGCATGTGCGTGTGCACGTGCACGTGCGTGTGTGTGTGTGCATTCAAAAGGCAGCAGATTAAAATGGACTGCCCTCATTTGACTCTTTGAAGCTCACCTCAGGGGAAATGTGAAGGGCCAAATGCAGATTTGTCATTTGCGGATTTGACTTTTATTCATATTTTTTTTGTATACTGTAAAGGTCAGCCGTGTGTGTGTGTGTAAGCCCTGAACTCAACCCCATCCTACACCTTTGAGATGAACGAGAAAAAACAAACAACTTTCCTAGAAATAGGATGCATCACATATTGGTGTAATGTTCATCTGTCTACATACAGTTGTCTATGTGATATATGGCAGGAAAGACCGGTTACCTCACTCCATCTCCCTCCAGATATGACCTTTTGTTGAATGAACATTCTGGTGCAGTAATATAAGGACCATCCATGACCCTCTTATCTCTCATATCTTCATTATGAACAGAAATAAAAATGCTGAATAAAACTACCCCAAAAATCCACAATAAACAAAATAAAACAAGACATTTATTTTCATTGTATTCACTTCAAATCTGTTCAGTGGTGGTAAGAAATATTTGTCTAGACTTTAAACACAGTTAGCTTTTCATCTTTAGTGCACTTTTGTTTCTAAATTACTAAATTACAAACAGGTGTGTGAAAACCTTAAAATATCTCTGCAGGTTTTCAAATGCCTTAATTTAGTTTCATATTTCACAAACTGTGATGTGCTTTTATGTAATTTATTTTTCTTGCAGCTTTGTGTATTTTGTTTTGTTAAAATGGGTAATAAATAAAAAGTACAGTTAAAATTCCGATACTTACAACAACATAATCACAATATTTTCTTGAACAGTGTTATTGTGTGCTTAAATGCTGATGTAGCTTCAGGCTTATATTTTTTATCATAATTGGTTTCAATAAAACCTACATAGAAGGATATTTTGTCGTGAGACACTGATAAAAGGAAAGCACAGCCGATACACTGAAGCTCACTTACTCTCCTAACTCACTAAATACTTCTGATACTTGTAGCTCATTTTCTTCTCACTATTAAGAGTCTATAGTCTGCTATTAGTTTCAACAGAACGTTATTAAATTTGACTTTTGAACATATATTCTTATCAAAACTTAATTGGAGCAGCTCTTTGATGTGCAAGTGAAAGTATTTTTAACTTGACGTTGTTCTCAGCCGTCTGCATCGTTCGCACTTGTGTTGGCTTTTAGCTTAATCACCCCTTTAATCACCTCTTCGTTGGCGCCAGCCTCTGTCAGTTTATGTTGGCTGTCTGCCCACCACACTCACACGATGGCATACACTATTTTCTCTGTCAGACTGTGAGCACATGGCAGCTTTACCTCCAATGAAGCAATGGACCTGACAAATGTCCGTCACCATAAAGTCAAGGGCTTGGTGTTTGCTCTGACCTCATTTCCTTTGCTCTGCTGAGAGAATGGCTGGCGTATTTTTCTAAATCTGCTATATGTCACATCATGATCCAACCAAACCAAACCATGCAGTAATGTAATTTTCACCTCCTCCAAATATTTTTAAAAACTCTGTGCTTTAGGAAACCTTTTTATAATGTGATCTAATAAACAGAGGAAAAGGCTAAAAGTGTATTCCTTTTATATCAGTCAGACAGGAATATCATTATTAATTATAGTAGTATTTCAGAATTAATGAGATAATGATTTATTGATGGTAGAACGTGACACCTTTTATTAATGGAGCATAAAATAGAAATCCCCAACCATCTATCAAAACATTTGGACTGTGGTGGACACACTTCACATTGCTTTGTGTGCATTAGTCTGTATGAATGCGTTGTTGGTCTTCTAATGCGGTGCTCCCATGGGTACTGCTGCAGCTGCAGGTGGTGTTCAGATGCGGGGAGCTTCAGACTGTAAAGAGCCCACACACAGGTGGTGATGAAGGCTAAGGAGGAGGATGGTTGGCGGTTTGCTCCTGCAGGTTATACAGGTCCACAGCTGGAATAAGCTTGTGTATAAGGAGTTTTCCTTGTCAGAAGGCTCAGTACGAGGGTTAAGTGATGGATTTGTCACACCCTCACTCCCTGCAGCCTTATGGCTCACAGCATTCCCTGCTACATGACTCACCCAACACACACACAAAGGTATGTTTTGCAAATGGCTACTGCACAGCAAACAAATAAAACAATCAAAATTCAAAAGTGAAACATATTGGAAACTGACAGACACAGATTTGTGGTGATTTGGGACATGTCTCTGACTCCTCTTAGGGCAGCTCCCAACCCCAGCCCAAGATGAGCCCCCAATATGTCAGAGGGAGAGTGATGGGTCCTCGCCGTCATTTAATAAAGCTCTCCTCCGTGGCCTTGTGCATCAGTCACTGGCTATGCAGGCAGAGGTCTGCCACATGACAGCTAGCAGCTCCATCAAACACTGCCAGGCCTTGAAAAGGGCTGATGCAGCTTCAATCCCGCTCTGGATCCAGTCCACAATACACGATTCACTGCAAAAGAGAAAAATTATCCAGATGAAGTTGTTTTTGTTGTTGTTCTTAAAAGCAGTCCAAATCAAGTTCAGTCAAAGTTTTATTATCATCATGCAGGTGGAGGCGTTTGCTTCATTATAGATAGAATTAAAACTGTATTGAAGTGTTGGCAAATCTAGTAACTACACAATTTTGCCAAAATTCAAAGCACAATACCTTGTTTTATTAAGTCTAATATGAAAGAAGGAAAGAAAATGAAAGATGAAATAAATCTTCCAGCAGGGAAAGCCTACTTTATTTTTTATTGTTCCACTTCATTTTCAATTACTGCAGATCAAGACACTGAGAATGTTTTTGACATTTTCTTGACACCTGTATCCAATGAAAGACGGATAAGTCATTTAGTTTGGTATTGATTTGGAAATGTCCCTAGATGTCAGGGTTTTGGACTGTCATGGTTATTTTAGACTGGAAAGATGCAGTTGTATCATTTTTCTTTTTGTCATCAGAGAATCATTCGACATCTGTCCCACAAAAGAAAAGCTGAAGTAAATGCATCGCTGATCAGATAATTCCTCAAGTTGACGTCTTGCTTTCTTGTTTTTTCCAGCATTATGAGAGGATGTTGAATCATTTTAAGTCTTTAATCTCTTCATGTCAGAGGTGAGGTTTCTCACCTCAACTACAGTATAACCAAAAATAAAAAAGATATAAAAATAATAATAGCAGATAATGGAGAGGGGCAGGTGTATTGCACTCGGTGGTGTGTTTCTGCTCTCGAGTTGTGTAGCAGACTGTTAAACCTGCTCTCAGGTCAGATCAGTGTTTGTTGCCGGCGGTGTGGACAGACTGTGGTTACAGTAAACACAGTCTCCAGCTGGAAGGTAATTGTTCCTGTCGCTTTGTGCTCGTGGGTGTGTGTTGTGTGTGTGTGAGGGGAAGAAAGTAGCAGTCTTAGATGAGGTCACCAAAGATGGATTTGGATGCACTGAAAATTCGGCCGACAAAACATTTCAGCTAAAAAGACTTTTAAGACTTTTAACACCGAAACAACATGACCGAAACAGGATGTTGTGATGAAGCATGCAAAAACTGCACCCAGCATACACCTGTCTATCCCCGCTTAGAGTCTTTCCAAGATCAGTTTGGAACACCAATAAAATGGTTCCAACAAGAGTACACGGTGGAACAGCACCTACTAAATGCTGGAAAGTCTCCTTGCGCAAAAGTGAAACTTGGCTGCATACAGTGCAGATTATGAACTCCCTGCGACATTCACTTCACACCAGTGAATGTCACACATCAGAACATTCTCTCACTTCTCGCCCCTTTGAGCAGTTAACTAAAGAGATCAGCTCATCTGACGTTATTCCCTTAATTGCAGCACAAAAGCGCCTTTTACACAAAGAGGTTGACCACGGAGTGAAAACAATGAAAAGTGCGCACTTTCTGTCTGTGGTGTCTGTCTGACTTTTGAAAGGAATCATGACTGTCTGTCAACACGTTTTACTACGATCTATTCAGATCCCCTGCACTTCATCTGTATCGATCCTCGTCATAAAGATCATTATTTGAATGTGGGGATAAAGCAGCGCGTAGAGAAATTATCCAGGCTGCATTGGATACAGAGACCCCTGCACACAGCGCAGGAGCGGTGTGCAGGAAACAAGGCTTGTCTGTCTGCACCAGATGAGGCGCAGGCACGCTCGTTGTCTGATATGTACGATGAGAACCTCCTAAATATTTTCATAGATTCTTAATTGATTTATTCTTTGAAGCATGAATATGAATCTATAAACTGTATCTGTATACAGTGTCCTCCTATAGTATTTGAACACTGAGGTCAATTCCTTTATTTTTTGCCATAGACTGAAAACATTTGGTATCGAAAGATGAATATGAGACAAAAGATGAACATTTTAACACAACATAGAAGATAGCACCTTTTGTTTGAACCCACCCATTTTTCATGTGAGCAAAAGTATTGGAACAGATAGACTTAAAAAAAACCTCCCGCAGCATGAAGGCAACCCAGCCCGAACCCACGGCCCAAGATTGATATACAACAAAAAAAGTGGCTTTATAAAGGGCCGAGACATGCTCACATGCTCCTCCATGTTCACGTCTCCTCTTTGTAATCACCGCTCCTCACCCTGCTCCAAACACAATGACAGCCAATGTCCACTTCAGGGACTGACCATTGTTTTCCAACCCCAACAACTCAAGCACAAGAAGATAAAAAACAGATTTTATAAAAAAAAGCAACTCGCATGCAGAAACAGTAAAGTTAGAGATTAAAAATTAGATTCACACGATTTAAAAAAAACATAACGCGCTAAATTTGTCTGTAATTAATTAATCAATTAACACAATACTTTGACACACCTATCCGAGACATGCTGAGAGGTCCTCACATACCTTACACTAGAATGTATACACAGGTGTGCATAGCCATATAGCATACATGTAGCTATTTGCTGTGTATTCATTGCAGTTTGAACAGGTTGTGAGAACCCCATTCTGAACTAGGTCTTCAGCTCTATTCTGAACATCCTTTGTCCTGTGAAGTGTATTCTGTGAAAGATTTTTATTATTTTGAATGTATTAGATGATATTTGTAACCAGAAATGTTCATCTGGGCTGATAGATAGGTCTGTCTCCCATTTTGTGGTTGGCAAATAAATTGTACAATCATTTTCTGTTAATAGTGCATGTGTTTTAGACACCATTATGGGAGATCTGGGAGTTTTAGACATACTCAACCTTATTTGCGAGAAAGTTATTGTGGAAGTTTGGAAGTTCCAAACCACCATAGGTTTTTGGAGGGTTTTTAAACTAATGCGTGCTGGTTTGTTTTTCCAGAGGAATTAGAGTCTAATGATTTAAACAAGATTGGTGAAGGTTGGGTGGGGATCATTGAAAAAAAGGTAATTGATTTTTGGTAAGATCATCATTTTTATAGTGGAAACTCTTCCCATTAGTGATCTAGGTAAAGAGTTAAATCGTAGGAGATCATCCTCTATTCATTTAAGTATTGGAGTATAGTTTAATTGTGTTAGATCTGACAGCCTGGAGCGAATTGCAGCGGTAAGTGGTTCAATAAAGATGGCGAACAGTGACGGAGAGAGTGAACAATCTTGTCTGGTGCCCCTCTGGAGGGTGAAGCTTGGGGAAGTTTGATCATTTGTCCTGACAGAGGCACTGGGTGTATGAAATTTTGATCAAGGAAATTAAGTTTCCTCTGAAATCGTACTTTTTTTGCGGCATCTCCTTGCTAGGGCTTTGCAGATTTTCAGTGTTTTTA
Source organism: Solea solea (assembly GCF_958295425.1). Lineage (NCBI taxonomy): Eukaryota > Metazoa > Chordata > Actinopteri > Pleuronectiformes > Soleidae > Solea > Solea solea. Next base: position 9,590,448 of record NC_081138.1, read on the forward strand.
ACTGATCTACAGTTCAGCACTTTTCGGTTTGGTTATTGCGTCGGACGTCTCTGGAGTACAGACCCAGTCTGACACAGTCACTGGACTGAAATACAGCGGCAGGGTCTGTGATGCCGCTCGCAATCAGCAGTGATGTCGCTAAATACTCCTCACTCCTCACTCCAGATTTTAGACATTTCCCTGGTAATTGTTGGAGAATAACCCACGTTTTTAGGATTGTTGAGTCTTTTTAAGTGCTCTACAGTCCAGCACTGTTTGGCTGGATTTTTGTTTTGGACGTCTCTTCCTGAGATGGCATCTGACCATAGTACCTACTCAGCACGCTTGGAACCTCACCAGAGCAGTACTATAAAAGTACCTGGTACCACGTACTATGCTAGTGGAAACGCAACTTAACCGTGCCAAGGCGAAGCGAGCTGGTGGAAACATGCCATAAAAGACCTGCTCCTCCTAATATGTTTTTCATCTTTTATCTGGAAGCTCTTGATTTCCTTTACCAGTGTGACAAACGCATCCATCTGCAGCAGGAACACGTGTAATAGCAGGCTAATGGGAAACGCATAACCAGCTGATTATGGTTGTAGTTTGAACATCAAGACACTGACAAGTCTCTTGCTATGAATTTTCATTTTGTCAGTTCCACATATTAAGTTTCGGATTCAGAGCTTAGCAGAATTGTTGTGATTTTCCTGATTATTACGTGAAATAAGGTATTCCACAAATGTCTGCATGATACAATTAGAGATGGGTACCATACCTATTTTTTTATTACCAGCATATTGGATCTGCATCAGACTGCTCAAGCTTGCACTGAATATGTGCTCATATTCACAGTCTTGCTAAGTAATCCTATTCAGTCATATCATTTTTTTTTAATTTTAATTTGTAAAGCAAAGTTTAGACTTTATATGCCCTTGTTTTTGCATGATTTTTAAAGCTGTATAGTTTGAAACATAAAAGAAACAAATGTCTGTTACGCTCCATGTTTCTCAGTATAGCTTTTTTTCATGTCTGTGACGACATTCAGGGCTTCAGGATTTTAGCCTGTCACAAACGTGATCATCCAAAATTGAAAATGCGTGCCCCGCTAACAGCAATCAAGTTTTCTGGATGCAATCAGGACAGGTAACACTACAGTAAAAACGGAATAATCAACACAAAACTTTTGTTTGAGTTTTGTGTGCTGTCAAGTAATGTAGACAAATTAGAGAAGGTGGGTCTCAAATTTTGATTAAAGATAGTTGATAAAGTTTCCGTACTGAAAAAACAAGGCCGTATTTCTAAATGTAAGATATAATTTTCTCCATTATGACATCCATCTATAGACTTCATTAGCACTTCTGTTTACAAGCTCTGGTTCACCCAATACATCAAGGGACTCTTTTATACTGTGGTTGAGACCTTTATCTCCTTGTTTGTAAGCATGATAAATGACTTTCAACCACCAGCAAAGACCTTTTTTACTCTCCATCATTTAAGAAAATACACCAAGGTCTTGGTTCGACATGGCTCTAAAAAGAACGGACCTACAAAGGTCAACTCTATTCCTTTCTTTGGAGAGATTACAGGTACAAGTTTACTTTTCCACTGACAATTTTGGTTATTCCTCTATAAGTTTGGCCATTCATCAATGATGGCCTTGTGCTTCAGAGAGGTATACCCACTCTTTCATTAACCTGAAAGTGTGAAGTGTGTGCGTTTCCTATGTTGCGGCTGTGTGAAATTCTCTCCTCTTCATCCCCACAGTCCCTCCTCTTGTTCTTTTGCGTTTCTCATCTTTCTCTCCTCTACATTGAATGGACAAATTATGTTTTCCCTTGAGAGCACAGAGTCTTTTTATAGTTGCTGGCTACTAGCTCCTTGTCAGTGGTGGATGTTTGGTGACCTTTCACCCTGGGGCTGGCAGGGTGTCAGTGGCAGCATCAGCTTCAATTAGAGAGCAACACAACTCCATGCTCAACAGTGCCTCTGATCCTCCTACTAATGTTTAGGCTCAGGCTGGATGGGATAGAGGGGACATGATAGCAAGTAATGAAAAAGTCACAAAAGAAAAAGAAAGAGGAATTAAAGAGGTTTAGTGTCCTTTAAACCTCATCAATTCTATTTCAATTCCACTATCTATCAACTGAATCAATCGACTATTAGATTAGATTGTGTCTACCTTTGCAGATTATTGTCAGGCTTGTGATCAGGTTTGGTTTGGGTTGTTGCCAAAGTCATAACAAAAGTACCACCATGCTATGCACACACAAGATTAATACAGTGTTCCTTGCATTATTAGACAATATAATAGAACATTTGTTTTTTCTCCTTGGAATGTTCAAACGCTAATTCAGAAAAATGTATCTCAACAAATGGAATTAGTTTTTGAGCTTTAATGTTCTGTTTCATCGGTTTCATCTTTGGCTTGTTGACATGAAGTTGTCCTGTATGTCTAAGCTGTTCAGAGGGCTGTTGGCTTGAACAGTCAGAATGACCCACCAAACCTCAAATTCTTTCTGCTTTCCTTTGTGGTCCAACTGCTTTAGCTTTCCTCAAGCAGCTACAACCAGCCTTACTAAGTGTGCTACATTTCCAAGAGTATTAATTAGATTAAAACAGTGTTTACTAACTCCCTTTAAGTTGGTTGTGTCCTTTCCTCCAGGTTTGTGTTTTTTTTTTAAGGGAATAATCATTTGCATTAAAAAATAATGAGACTGGTTGGGGGTTTGGAGCCTGTGCAACCATGCTGCTGTTTGTAACTCAAATCCGTAGAGATGATTTACAGTGTGAGCACACAATAAAAATATGCCCCCACCTGGTCTATCTATTACATCTGCCTCCTGTCAGGACTGATTTGTTTGGCTGCTGTTCATATTTTTGAGGTCTTTGATGAGTTTTTTCTTCACTTGAAAGGCAGAGAAGAACAATTATTATACAGAAAATAATACCCTGAAAAAACAGGACTTCTGTAAGTATACATACTATATGTAATTTCCTCGTGTCCTCATAAGCATTTATAAACCCCTGTTGTTTTATCATTTTGTCACAATTTCTCTAAAATCCTTGGAAAGGGGCATAATGTTTTCATACTGAGTTTTTTTGTGCATCAGTTTGAGATCATAGCATGGTGACTTCAGTGGAAGTATAGATAGCATACTGTAGGGATCGGCTTCTTACTGCCAAGCGGGTTAGGGCTATGAAAGCGAAACAGGCAATATATTTGTATAACACAAACATTTCTTCCTCACAGAAATATTTGTCCAATCACTCTTTTAAAGATCTTTAAATACACTTTTCATGAAGCAAGCAACATTTTTTAAGAAGCAAACAAATTAAATAAATTAAAAAACAAATACATTTTTTGTTTCCAAAGATTGGAATTATGTTTGCTCCGACTCTTTTGCTATTGAGCTCCCTCACTTGTTCTTTGCACTCCCTGATTTGTTCTTAGTCCCATGGTTTTTTGTTTGCGATTCTGACCATGGGCCTTAGGAAGTTGCCTGCTGATTGGCCGCTGAGTTTTGGAGCGACAGCTCAATGGACTTTCCCTGACTACATCCGACAAAATAATTGTAGGTATCTAACGTTTCCTACAATTATTTTGTTGGAGTTCCAGACGGACAGCGACTCCAAGCCTGTGTCTACCTCCAGTCCATTGAGCTGAAAATCACGGAGCACAAAGAACAAGTAAGGGAACGCAAACGCAAGAGTAAATAAAATCCCGGTCACTGCAAAAAAAAGGGTATTTTCAAACAAATAAAATACAACTTTTTTATTGATTGAATCGATATTTTATTTGCAATTTGTGAATTTATTTATGATTTTGTGGTTCAAGTGTTGTTGCTTTGTAAAAAGTATTGTTTGAAAATGGGTGGGGAATCAGACAAGAAGCCTGGAAACATTGGTGCAATCCTTTTAATCCTTTTTAATTAAAACAGGAAAAGATTTTTGTAAAGCAAATGGACTGAAAAGTGAGAGGGGTAGAATGAGCGAGGGATGAAAGAAAGCCAGCGTTAGGAATACAGCAGGGGATTAAAGACAGTGAGCGAGTGTTACAGACCCCTGGCCAGTTTGCTGCTGTAATGAACATTAGGGCTGCGGCATAAATTTAATGACCTGTGAAACAAACAGTGTGGCTGAGACCAGTGCCTCTGAATGCTAAGTGGCTCTATTATTAATACCAGCTCGGAGAAGCCACTGTGTAAACACACTGTAAGTCTCCTATGAGCCCAGTTAAACACTCGGAGGCCGAGTGGTGGCAATGCACCAGCTTATTTCAGTGCTCTGAAATGGGGTCACGTCTTTCTTTGTACCTTTTCAGTTAATGGCATGTCGACTGTTAACTGTATACCCGTGCTAACTAATGGGTTATGAATCGCATTGCAGCTAATGCCTGTACAGGTTAGTCAACTTGATAATGAATGGCTTCGTGATGGGGCAGGTAAGCAAGTGGTAATAAATAGATTTCATGCTGCTCAAAAGTGTTCATCCATTGGCATGCCAATAATTAGTGCTCAATGTGTGTCTGACTGTGGTTTAGTCCGCAGGCAGATTAGAGGTTTTTTTTTTATTTAGTAAGTTATAAGGCTGTAAAGTCCTGGTCGACTGGTCGATTAATCAGTCGATACGTTCTGGTTCGACTCAAATTCTGATAAGTCGACTTTTTGCGGTGTTAATTTCATACAGTCTTTGGTTAATTTGTTTTCATCTGGAGGAATGCACTAAGTGCTAATGGGGGTGTTTTCAGAGCACCCCTGTTCCACAGATCACAGCGTGTCTTCAGAGAACACCCCCCTTGTTTTCAGTATTTTGGATTAGCCCAACCCCCAGGAGACAGAAAGACTACAGAACGTCCGGTGGTTTTATTTAATTTTGAGCTATAGTCAGTCCTCTAACATCCATGTCAAAGACATCAGCAGTGTGGCAGCATTTTACAAAAATAGATGGCGATAAAAAAGTCAAATGCAAAGTTTGCCAGCAACAGTTTGCATATCACAGCTCGACTACAAACATATCATATAAAAACGGTAAGCTAACTTGTTATGTTGCTCCGTCCGTTTTGAGTACATGAACATATCAGAATTGGCATATTTCAATGTTTTAGTCTAATAATTATTGATTCGTTTTATAACTGCAGGTGCACTCGCCCGCAACAACGGCAGCAGTCTGTTTGTGTCTCAGCCGCGAAGCTGAGCTCAGTGTCGCTCTGTGCGAGGATATGCACAGAGACAAATGATCTAAATATTCCTCAACAGCTGATATCAACGTAGTATAGTATATAGTATATTTTCGAAAATCATACGCTATGATATTGGGCAGATGCAAAACGCTTTCAGAGCCGTCAAAAAATGCAGTTGCCATGTGACATGCTCAGGGTAAGAGCCCGGAGTCTGATTATAAGCAATGCAGGCTAAATGAAATGATCCAGAACAGCAGGGTGCACAGAGGGGACTAGGAGAGCCCAGAGCTAGCCAGATGTCTTCAGCATAGAGGAGGGACACATGACACAAGGAGTCTGCTCCAGGCAGTAAAATGCAATCACAACTCCCTGGAAAGGAGCCCAAGATGGCTCAGCAACCAACAGTGGTGTCAAGGCGGTCTGTCTGCATACAGACCCCTGCTCTCCCCCCTGAACATGACCACAGGCTACAGAGACGATGCTAAACCTTCAGGCTGCTCTTCCAGTAGGCAGGCAGCAGTGAGTTTATATTATTATCAGTGTCACGGTTGTGGTTACAAAGGTAGCATGTGTATGTGTATGTCTCTGATATCTGAATCTGCCCATCTGTTTGTTTTTTCCTTGCTGTGTTTGTCCTGGTCTATACAGTATGTGTGTACACTGGCAGATCCAGGGCCAGGCAGGACACTATCTTGTTTTCAGTCCCATGCTGTGTCAAACACTATGATGGGATAAATATTTGAAAAGCAGAGGAAAGCCCCGTGTCCCCAGCTGCTGTGTGCCAGCTCTGTATTGGCTGCACCTTTTACAAGTGACGTTTTTTCTCCGCTCAAAGTGTACATCATGATCCTGGCCATTATTTTCAGTAGAGGTTGCCGTGAAAGATCACCAACCTACGTGCTGGTGAAGCTGAATTTGGCAGATGTAAAAAGCTCAGATGAACAAGTAATATCATCAATGACATCAAGTGTGGACTCGACATTGGAGATGGTGAGTGTTAGGAGGTTTTTGATGGAGTGAAAAGAAGTATGAGGCCTGCTGAGTTTTGTAAGTTTTAGAAGAAAGAAAATGTTAATGATTTAAAATGGAGGTAAAATATGAGGCAGAGGCTGGGTCAGAGCCCAAAAACCCCAATTCCTCTAGCTTGGTACAGACTACAGCATACCAAAGTGACAATTATTATACAACTATTGCTCTACAATAGTTCTAGTTCACTTAGTTTGTATTAGGGGAACCAAACTGCTACAAAAAAGACAACACAGTACTTCCTTGCCCCAAGACATTTCTGTGTACTTAACTAACTACTATATAACTACAGTGTTAAGATGTTTGTACAGTATATATTTGTCTAATGTATAGATCAATGTGCTGCCTTAAAGTCTTGAGTGAAGTGATCAGTACTTTAAGTGGGTTTGAATTATTTAATCTGAAATGATTCTGAATGTAACAAAAATGCAGTTAAAGCTTGCCTCACTGGAAACATGCAGTGTATTACTTAAAGTTACAGATAAAAATATGAGTTGATTTTAATTTAATGGATTTTGCTATAATACTGTACTGTAGGACACTTAGAATGTCACAGAAGAGCAGACTTCTCCTGAGCTGGAATTGAATTCTTGGCACTCAAACACACTCTTTTCTGCCACTTTGTCTCCCATCACACCATTTGGCCCATGAGGAAGATGTCTGAAGAAAGCCATCAATCACGGCAGTAACGACAGCTCCATAAACAGAAGGGCAGCCTACCTACTGGTTTCTGCTCTGTAGTGATAGCATTCACATCATGCTGCAGCACTTCCCCTCCTTCCTGCTGACCTCTGCACAGTTTTAGTGGCAAGGACGGGACTGTGCTTATCTCCACTCGCTGAATTTAGACCAATGTTGGTACTGGTAGGAGCACATTGTCAGCAGAGATGTAGCATCGTAAATAAAATGCTGGTCAAACTGTTACCTCCATTCAATTATCAGTGTCGAACAAATAAGCAACAATAGAGACAACATTATTTTAGTCAATATGACCTTTTGGCCACTTTTTTGGCTCTAGCACAGCACAGAAGACTATTAAAGACTTAGACTAAATAAAGGCAAAATAAACAAATGTCAGGTAGTCAAATAATGGTTTAATTGGTTTACTCTTTAGTTAGCAAAAGCATGAACAGCATTTTTTTGATTGATCAGTTGACAGTCAATATCAACCAATTTTCAGGTGGTCAGCAGATCTCCATTTGTGCCTTCAAGTCCATTTAATCATGTTTGTTTTTGAGTAAACTATCTGGTTTCTGGCATTACACTTGCTCAGAGTGTGCCGTGTGAGGCTTATCCTTGTTCACTGGCCAATAGCAGCATCTTTTTTGCTCCAAGATGGTACAAAGACAAAATGTGTCTAAAAAAATGTCTTGTGGGGGAAGCCACACAACAAATTTGAAAAACCATTTAAAGACGCATTATCTGGCAAAACATGGTGAGACGTGAGAAGAGAGTGAAGAGGAGAATAAAAGTTGAAAAACTATGTGTGAAGTACCATAGGGTTGTGCCGATGGACGATGTCATCGTACCAAGTACTATCGCTAATGGAAAAGCCAAGAACGTGCCGAGTCAAGCCATGCTATAACTGTGTAGTGGAAAGGTGCCAATAGAGAACAGCTTTTAATAATGATCAGATAGTTCGAAGGAGAAGACTCACTAGACTTGTAGATGTTTGGTCATGGATTGGGGCACTAGTGACAGTTTTTAAGAAATCACATCTTTTATGCTTCAAAAGCATTGTACATCATATCAAGTATTTATTTTTGTTTTGTATATTACTGGTGTATTTCTTCTTTGTATAGCTCACCCTATTCAGCTTTGTGTGTTTTGCTTGGTTTGTGTTCTAGCTCTTTGTATACAAAAGCCATGAGACGAACAATGCCAATTTGTGTGGTTTCCTGTGACTATTGTTGGCACAGTGTCTTTGGGTCCTCAGTAGCATCCATTCGTTGTAAACTAGAAACAATAACAACAAACAGAGTGCCACGAATCTGCACTGGCGTGACCCTGTGGCCCTTCCTGTTGCCTTGAACACCCCTTCCCCAGCAGCAGTAAAGACTGGTTGGGCCATCATGTTATGACAAAGCAGTATGCACTCCCAGCCGTTTGACAGGGCTCTGCAAGAACCCGCTTTCTTTCCCATCATTTTCAGGATGAGATTAACTCCACACTGATTAACCCTTCTGTCGTCACCAACAGGATTTGGCATGCGTATTTCTCATCACCGCAACTCCTAGACTAGCAATCTGTCCAGGTTGTAATCCTGCCTTTCGCCCTATTTCATCTGATATTGGCATAGCACCCCCTGTCACCCTCAAGATTCACCAGTGTGTCACACATTTGTGACGTCACCTTCTCAATACCATATTCCTAAACGGTTAAAAAAATGCCAGATATCAAAAGTGAAAGGTTATCTTGGACAAAGGGGCAGAAGCACTCACTCGATGATATTTTTTTTGACAATTCTTCAGCCATAAAATCTAAATAAATCCAGGCAGCCTGCTTATCATAATGGTCATAAGTCATGGAGTCTTCAAACTTCTCTTCTGTGTATGAGGCTGGTGGCTTGACAGGCTATGTTAGCTTCTACTACCAAACACACCTTCATTTCCACCTCAGCTGTAAGTAGTCCAGGGATACATTCAGAGTATCAGCCAGCCACATTGTTCAAATCTTACTACAGATCAGATTTGGTAGTTCACATTGTTAACCACAAATATCTTGCATCTGAATGTTACTGTCCTCTCAAACTGCACATATACTCACAAATACTTTTTTTGCCTGTTTTCATCAACAGAAAATTTTATATTTGTGAGACCAATTAATATTGAATTGAGATAAATAAGAAAGATGTACCTTATTGCAGTGAATTTGTGTGCGAGATTTAGCTCGAGAGGATGATGCTCTCCTCTATTTTTTGATTTTGCCATGCTTCCATGGTGCAGGTCGATGATGTAATTGCACAGCTGGTAATCTGAACGTAGACTCCTTGGCTCCTCCGGTCCATTACGAAATGTCCGTGAGGAAGTCATTTAACCCTTGTGTTAAAGGGGACATATTATACCCTATTTCCCCAATTAAAATAGTTCCCTGGTGTCCTAATGAACATGTCTGTGACATGCTTTAGTCAAAATACCATAAGGATGAAGCATGGTCCCTTTAAATGCAAATGAGACACACCCACTTCTTCAAGGGGGTTCCTGATTTGTCCTATTTACTGCACTCACTCAGCTCCTGTTCCCTCCGCTCCATTCCTCTCCCCCTCCCTCCACTAGTTCTCTGACAATATCAACATGGCAGCGTGTGCGGAAAAACAGCGAGAGTGCCGTCACAGGAAGAGACGTCCGACACAAGGATCAAGCCGAACAGTACCGAACTGTAAATCAGTTAAAAAGACTTAGGGACAGCACCACTGATCGCCACTGCTGATCGCCAGTGGCTCGCGGCGAGCTACATAAACTGCCGCTGTATGTGACTGTATCAGAGTCTGTGCTGAGGATGTACTGAACAAATATTTTTAATTAGGACGTGTCAGAATGGTCAGTTATGAGCTCTATGTGACCTTTTCTTAAAAATGTGTTTGTACGTCGGTGAAATACGGTCGCTGACTAAATACGGCGACCACTGGCCACAGTCTGATGCGAAGTGTGCGAACACTTTATCCGGCACATTTGCTTCATATATAAAATCCTCTGAGGCTGGAAGTTTGTGTAAAACACTGTGCTCCACTGTGCATCCACGAACAGCACACTTGTCCCTCCGCGTTGGCATAATACCGCTCTTCCTCCCTCGCCTGCACTCTCGCAGGGACAAGGTGGAGCTAAGGTGGAGCTAAGGTAGAGCTCTCGAAGTAAACTTACTGGTGGGGCGGTAACATTCGTGGTGAAATGCGCATGCTGCCGTCATAAGCGCAGGGAATTCAACAACCCTTATTTTATCGCCTATACTTACACTAAGGGGGACCACGAAAAAAGGACTGAGTATTCTTTTTCCACACTTTGGCGACTGGTAGGGCCTCCAGAGTCCCAAATATAAGTATTAAAATGATTAAAAAGTTGATTTTTGCATAATGTGTCCCCTTTAAGACTAGGGAAGTACCATGTTAATGCATCTATACCATGTAGAATTAGGATAAGGGCAACAATAGTGGACAATTTAAAGATTAAATGATTTCCAGAAAACAATGTAGCTGAGCTAAATCTGAATATCCCCTTCTAACATCACCCCTATGTTCTTATTCAGTCAAAGCCTCCTCAGTTTGTTTTATTCTTTTTCATTTCTCTTGGTCCTATTTGTGTTTGAAGAGCAGCAGACCTTCAGCGTCAAACCTGAATTAGCAGAATAACTATAATTAATTATAGTTAATAATTTAATTTCATCCTTATGTTTGAGATACTCTCAGCTTTTTTCCTCAATTTGCAAACCTGGAAATGTAGTCTTGTGTTTGTGCACTAGCAGAAGCAGTCCAGAAGATACACATTACAATTCATTCTATTTTCAAATCAAATCACCCTGTTCCATTTAAAAATGGATTGCAGCCTCTGTCCTTGGAGCTGTGCTGGAAAATGAAACCTTGCCTGTCAGTCATTGTCACTAAGGAAAGCTTGCTGTTTCCCAGAGATATTATCCTCCCCCGTACCTCCCTCACCCCTTTCTTCCCCCTCTTACATTGTTCTCTGGGATCAAGTTCATGGAGGCTGGGGCTGGAGGAGGGTAATGGGACCCTTGTCCCTGTGTATCAGGACAGGTTGAATGGGTCTCGGCCCCTGCCCCCAGCCCCCAGCCCCCATACAGGTTCTTTGAATAGCTCCCAGATTCCACCTCTGTTTATTACTCTAGTCTCCAGTGTCTCCAGACCTACCCAGCTTCCTGACAGATCCATATTTCAAAGTGTTTAGATTCACTCATGTTCACATCTGTCTTCCCACAACACCTTGCTGCTTCCACCTGATCCTTACTGTCACATTCACAAGCAGCTTACACCTTTCAACTACTCATATTTTAGACATCTATTTATCAGCCCACAAACACAGTTCACAGACACAAATCATTTCAACTGCTGCTTGTGGTGGGTACTGGTAAATAAAACCTCAATTGTTACTGAAGTTTTGAGGCTGGTAGTAAGTTACTGGCCGTTTTAAACATTAATGTGTGAAATTGTGTGGAAAGATACTGTTTGCAAGACAGCGGACAGCTGAACAATTTGTGGAAAATTTAAGTGTCAACAGTGTATGATTTTAAACATGCATCATTTAAGCCCAAACTGTTTATTGTTAAATATCTCACCCTTTGCTGTGTCTTAAATAAGACTTTCTGTTTTCCTACAACGTGCAATAGTTCTCCTGGCAGTCTAGTCTAGTGTTTAGTAGAAAGTCCCCCATAGCTGGGAGAATCCTGCCTCTTGAACTAGTACCTTTTGTGCAGGGCCAGCCAGCTCCCAGGATCCACCTTAAACCTTCACACACATCATACAATTAACTATGAATATCTGCAGTCCATCACACCCTCACACACACAAGCTGAGAGTGACAGTCAAAGGGAAAGCACGACTGTAGGTTAGTAACACACCGTGTTGACATTTTATATTTGAAAAAAAAAAAGATAAATCAAATTATATAATTAGTTGAAGAATTTGCAGTGGCAAATTGCAATTACAAGACTTGTAAATTGCAAGATACAAATTACATTTGCACAACTAAGATGTATTCCAGAATACATTGTTTCCCTATGTGTTTATTTTAGTTCAAATGTGTTTCAAAGTAACCTCATGAGGCTTTCTTAAGTACTTTTCACTGTAGTTGCACACTATTCATTTTTCTTCAGTTGCAGTGTGTTAATAGTTCCCTTGCTCTTATCCCATGCCAAAACTCTGCCTTTACACAAACATGTGTGCGTACGTGTATTAGTCTCTTTTTTCTCCCTATTGTCCAAAATGGGCCGTTATGATGTGTCAATGTAGATGACATACACTCTAAAATTGGTTTCTGTCTACAGTGTTAAACTGTAAGTGAAAGAATAAAGTGCCTGTCTAACAGTGTGTGCCAAAACTCACACTCATGCACCTGTGTTTGGTGAAGTGCTGGGAGCTGCAGGCTCACTGAGAGCAGCTGTGTTTGCAGCAAAGCATCTGCTGGCTGATGCAGTGGTTGTTTTACATGAACAGCCTGCAGGTCAAACTGCAGCTGGCTGCATCTTATTGCAGGGACAAACCCTAGGGACCCCGTGTTTGTGTGTGTGTGTGTGTGTGTGCGCCAACCCGTCCCCATGGTTGTAGCCTTTCCTAAGCGGGCTAAGTCTTGTGGCTAAACCTTAGCGCCTCAGCATTTGGCAGCATGACTGCAGTGAGATTAATCCATTCCACACTCCATCAGTCACTAGGCACAGGTTATTAGTGCTAGGGCAAAGCAGAGCACGCGCACGCACACACACACACAATCTCACACAAAGACACACATTCACGCCCTCTTCACCCTTGTGACTTCGCCTTCTACCTCGTCCCCAAAGTTTGCAAAGGTGGCCTTGGTGTTGAGAGGCTATTTGTCAAAACCCCGCCAGAGTCTCCACTTGGCTCCTTTTAATAAGGCTACCTTGGCTCTGGGATTTTACACACACACACACACACAGTATGTACTCTGCTTTGGCACATACTCATACAGCTTTGAGTGTCAGGTGGTACATCCCGTGGGGCTTATAAAAGTCCCATTAACATGGCTTTCCTCATTGGTTCTGACAGGTTGATCAATTAGACCCCTCCCCCTACTGATCCCAGGGCCACTCTGACTCAGAGGTCAGACACAATGAATCGCTGGACCTGCACACACTCTCAACCCCTCCCTCCCTCCCTCCCTCCCTCTCTCTTGCTTCCTCTCTCCCTCTCTCCTTTTATCTACCTCTTATCCCAGTGCAGCTTGTTTGTCCCGTTATGTTCAACGATGGGCTGCTATCCTAGGAGCTGCTCTTGTCCAGTTTTTAGGTGAAGATTTGTACTTTACCTGAGACACATTTTGATCACACATGCAGTGCTCTGTCTCAGAATGTTAGTGCATATGTGTTGTCTGTTTTCGCGCTAATCATTTGCAGCAAACAAGCACATGGGTATGAGGGAATTCTTGCAATGTAGGGACTTTCCAGTTCTCACTTGATTCAGGGGATATAAAGGCTTTTTCTGTCACTGCACTGTGAGGAGAGATTTGTGTGGAGTTTTTTGTTACACCACAACTGCTGCTTCTCATGTGACCAGCCAAGCACAACATTGGGAATGACTTTGTGTATATGTGAGCCGTTAATTCATTTTCTAATGATATTGCATCTACCCCTCTCCTTCTACCACCTTGGAGTATGACCAAAAATAGCGAATATATTTCAGAAACCAACATCTCAGTTGTGAGAGACGACAAACTGAACCTTAGTCCAGCTCTAATGTTTCTTCTTGTTCTATTTATTCAAAACTGTGAGTCACCTTTTTTCGAGTGATAATATTGAAAAAATCTTTTTTTTCATTGATTGATCAGTCTAATTTAGTAAAAATCACAATTTAAAATTTACATTTTTTTGAGTAAAAGTAAAATATATTGCACGTGCAATGTCTACTTTGTGGAAATCAAGTTTAACAATGTACACAAGTTTAGCCACCACAAGACTCAACAGGCTCAAACTGTGGATTGTGTTGTGACGATAGGTGGATGTGCAGCAGTTTACAGGCCTGCCCTGACTAGAGGGGTAATATTTCTGAATTGGACATGTGAAGCCATGGAAGTTAAGTGAACAGAAGCAAACACCACCAAACAGCTTTCTGCAAGTCAACCTGATATCTTGTTAACTCAAACGGTGCAGAATAATTAGTGAGCAGAATCTGTCTTGTCTATGCTCAAAGTAAGCATTCATCTCTGTATTTACACTTCTAATGACAGTCCATGAGTACCTATTTACCCTTTTTTATTAAAGAAAAAGCATGCATGATTCCATTGGAAGTGATGCAGGTTTTTATGGACACGTTGACTTATTTGTATAAAAAAAGTTTGACCTGACTTTGTTAAACATAATCAAAGGAGAAAAACAGTGCTGAAAAGAAAATGATTGAAAATATGTGACCTCGAGGCTCCTTGTTTAGCGTCATTGCTGTATTATTTAATTTATCAGACACTAACTGAATTAGAAAAAAGCAAAGTGCAGATGACAGTCAACCACGGTCTATGTAAGCCAAACAAAACTCCCATTCATATTAATATTGAAATGCCGGTTAACTTTTCAGTTAAGTGCAGCAAGGTTTTCTAACATACTGAGGTTGGAATAAACTGGTCAAATTCACTGACGTGGTCCCTTATTTTGTGTTTTAACCTTAATATAACCTTAATAAATATCTTAACATGTGCAAAGAAACAGCTCTTTGGCAGCTTGTTTCAGTTTGAATTACCTTTTGTTTTAAATCATTAATGTAAAAAGTATTTCAACATTAAAATATGACCATTTTTGTTTTTTATAAGGGAATGTGTGTGGTCTTGTATCTTAACTGATTCATGGGGTCTGCTGTGTCTTTGGTCCCAAGAATTGTTTAAGTCCTCCATCATGCACTAGTGAAACAGGACATCATTAAATCACTATGATATCAGCCAACCCTCTGACAAATCAGTAATATGGTGTAAAGATGGTCGCAACGATTCATTAAGTCAAGGAGTCAGATTAAAAGACATAATGAGGGGATTGCAGCGAATAGTGTGTGTGTGTGTGTGTGTGATGGGGGGTGGGGGCACTAGTGGATATTATAGTCTATCTAGGGACCCAGAGAGAACAGTGCAGGGGAGAAAAGCTAAGAACGGTGTCATGTCCAGAGAGACGTTGAACCGCCATACTAATGATGTCCACCAGCCTAATTGAATATTGACGTTCTGCACAAAAGGGCTGAATGGCTCCTATCTGCTTCAGCTCTGCTGCTGGACGGGGCTACTCATTTTTAACCCACTTCCACCATTTCCATTTAATTACCAGGGGAATCCGTAAAATCCTCAAATACCCCTGTTACCATGGTAACTGGCTCTTCGTCCCAGTGACACATTGTTTCACTTTGTTTTGTGTGTAGTGGTTTCGTTGTTCATTATAGAGTTTTTTTTTAAGGGGAGTATCCTCTTCAGCAAGGTTTCTTATAGGCTGGGAACATCTCATTTTCTGCAGTCGACAGAACACGACTGTTCCACAGACACATGACACATGGTAGGTGAAGTCTTGTCTTTCCACATTTTTGTTTGCTGTTAATTCAGCTCTCTTTTTCCCTCTCTCTCTCTCTCCCTCCATCACCCTCTTTTCTATTTCTGTGTTGGTGTTTCTATGTTGTTTTACTTCCCACTGTGCCAGCCTCCAGACGCTTCTCCTTTGTTGCCAGGGCGACGTGCTCCAGATGGCGAGTGTCAAACCAAGACTGAGCTCTGAGTGTAGTTTGATTACAACACACACACATGCACATACACATTGGTCCAGATATATACACACTGTGGAACAGACGGAGACACTGGCGCACATTCTGTTCAGCACTTGCATCCTACTCAGAGGCTGGTCGACCTGCTACACACACATGCGCATACATACACACTCAATACTGTATAATAAAATCTGTGCTACAGCCACACAGGAAACAATCTCTCCTTTATTTGACCAGGATGTCATTAATCTTGGCGGAGGTTAACAAATGCACTTGCATGGAAGGTATATTTCATAGGCAGACAGCCGACAATGGGGCCGTTGTGGCGTCTTGCTGCAGCACCCCGCTCTGCTGCTGCATTCAGTCAGGACCTTTTGGTTGGCTCTGGATCCACAGCTCATGTCAGGGGTTATGTTTCATCTCCCGGATGAATGTATTCATGTGGGAGAAAGCATGTGAAACATGGAGCTAAATCAGCTTTGCAGCTGTTTATTTATTTTTGCCCCAAGAAACCTTTTTTTTTTTTCTTTTTTCTTTTTTCTTTTTTGAATAGAGGGAAATAAATTTGTTCAGCCATTTTTCAAAGTTTGGCCTTGTTGCTATTTGTCAAAACCAGAGCCAGGCCCAGTTTTGCCATCCAAGGAGTGGCAAGTTGTCCCAGGGATCCATTAAACTTCCATTAGCTCAGATTTGTGTGATTAGTTGTTATTAATCAGTTCAGTCTGTGGCCTTCACTCCCCCTGTGCTCCTCACGTTTCATTTTTAACCTCATTTCTCAGCTCTCCACCAGGCGTGAGAATGAGGCAACGACTGAGCAAACAAATCAAAGAGCATGAGCTTGTGGTCTGCCATCGTTACAGCCTCTGTGTCCGAGACCTTTCAATAATGTTCAACCACCAGGCCCCAAGTGCCAGTGCTTTGACTCCATTATACTGCTTTTTCTCACGATGCTGAATTAATGAGAACATTTTTGTGTGTCTTATTTTGAGCAGATATACATTAGACCTTGGTTGTGTTACCCATTTAACCAGATAGGATTGTGATCTCATGTTTTACACATCTTAAGTTTGACCTGGCGCTTGTTAGCCTCACTCGACCCTCCCATGGAGCAGCTAGTATTGATCAGTGCAGGAGCGTCCATCTTTCACTGTAACAAAGCTTATTGATGTTTGTGGAGCCCTGATTTCCCCTCGGTCAAATACTATACCCAGCACCATCGCTAAGTAACTGGAAGCTGCTCTGAACTCGGTGGCCTATCTCAAAGTAACCTGGGAATAACAGAGTCGGAATGAACTTAAGTGTATTTTGCTGCTGGTCTGTCCTGCAAACCTTAAAGTAAAATGAAAAGATCTTTTCTGGGGGTGTAGTAGTGGGTTGGTTTATATACTGAGGTATTATGTGATGATAATCTATCTTCCTTTCCTCTGTTGTCAGCCTTCTTATGCCATTACCAGTATTGTGATAAATGAAGGCTCAATTTATCAACTGGCCTCTGCTCAATTTCTTTTTCTCCTCCGTTTCCCTGCCCCCGCCACAACATGTAACCTCTGCAGAGTTTGCTTTATTTCTTCATCTGTTCAACACCGTCCATCTATCCATCCATCCATCCATCCATCCATCCCTCATTCCCACTCAGCCAGATCGAGACTCTCTTTGTGTCTGAAGGAGAAGGCTGAGATGCAGCCACGATGTTGTCAATCACTCTGTAACTAGGTAGCAGAGAAGGTTTAGGGCTTGACATACAAAGTGGTTCCCTGCTGCTGAGAAGTTTTCTGCATTATACACTTGTACAGTTTTGAAATAACAAGTATTTAGATTTTTTTCTATATTTTAATTTTTATAAAGCCCTCTAAGTTCATAAACATACATCATTGTCTGTTATGTGCACATTTTGGTTTTATTTGTGGTTATATTGTTTTAAACTTACCTTATAGATCAATTTGACAAACACATTATAGAAACACCTGAAGTAAATTTACTAAACATCATTTCAACATGACCTTGTTACCAATACAGGTTTTAATAAGTAATATGCACATATTCCTGTAACCAACTCTGTTCTGTGCCATAATTATGGCTGAATGATGGTAATGTTCTCTCCCTCCCTTCTTCTCTGCAGGACTCCATGGTTTAACGGCTGGGGGTTCAACCTGCCTCGGGGTCAGTCTCTACTGGATAAATGGAACCTCGTCCCTGAAGGCATCGACATCCTGATGACCCACGGACCTCCACTCGGTGAGTCCAATTAACCAATCACAGTCCCCGCATCATCATATCTAATGAAGTTATGCCTCATTATTTCAAATCTGTAAGAAATGGCTTGGGGCGTTGCAGCAGGCCAGGTGTAGATGTCTCTGAATGTCCATGGATTCAGCTCTATTTAAATAAATCTTCACTGTGTATCTGCAGTGGACTCTCCAACATGAACATGCTCCGTGATTCAATATTTGTTTGACTTCATGAAAAAGAAAATGCAATTTGTTTGGTTTCAGTGTTTTCCAGCACAGGCTGATTCAGTGTTCCTTCCAGCTGTTCGGGCTGATTTATTTATTATTTTTTTTCCCTTTGCCTCTCCATCTGGCTTTATTGAGTGATTTCCTTCCCTCTCGCCTATAGAGGGTTGCTGCATTTTCTGCTGCAGTAGCCGCTGTGGCCATTTGATTGCATGGAAAACTCGATTTTGCAGCAGAGAGGCAGATGCTGCAAATGATAAGAGAGAGAATAATTTCTTGTCTTACTCCAATCACAAAGAAAGACTCCACCAGAATGAATGAATGAGCAGAATATGAATCGGTCATTGAAATATTAACAGAAACCAAGAGAATAAATGTAGTTTTGAATTTTGGACCTCAACTTTACTAATGTATGTTTGGAATTTCAATTCATGTTTTTAAAATTGTGTGTTTCAGTTCAATACAACTGTGATCATAATGGGTCAGGCTTAATGGAAAGCAATTTTCAATCCGCTATAGGCTCTTTAACCACAACAGCACAACTAACATTTCTATCTTGGCAGGTTTCCGAGACTGGGTTCCTAAAGAGCTTCAGCGGGTCGGCTGCGTAGAGCTGCTCAACACCGTCCAGAAGAGGGTGCGACCCAAGCTTCACGCGTTCGGAGGAATACACGAAGGTATCAACTTTTAAACCAAAGGGTCATTTTTCAGTACCAATGAGGAACACTGAATTCCCTTAATACAGTATTTGTGTATATTCAGTTTTATAGTAAAAAAAAAAGAAACACTTGACCAACACAGGAGTAAATATTCATTTAGTGGCCATGTGCTTTCATGGATTATTTGTTCATGAACAGGGTTACAAAGGGTGGAAAATTCTTTCTTCTCTTCCATGGTAATTTATATTCAGGGAGTTTGGAAATATTCAAAATAGGAAACTTGCCATGGGAATTATTGGGTCTAATGAGAATTAACACTGTGTCATATACATTTTGTTTTGTCATAAGCAGACATGCATTCAAAATGATACAATTAATAAGCACGATGTTGATTAATATATATATAAATACATATATATATGTATATATATACATACAGTATATATGTGTATATATATATTAATATATATATAAATACATATATATATATACATATGTGTATATATATATATATATATTTATATATATATATATAAATATATATATATATATATATATATATATATATATATATATATATATATATATATATATATATACACACACATATATATGGGGGTGGAGTGGCTCAGTGGTTAAGACCAGTACCCTGTTTGCGAAAGACATCATGGTCGCAATGGTCGTTGACTCCACCCCTGGCTGATTGTACTCAATTCCATTGTAAGTCGCTGATAACAACAGTTTATCAAACGCGTAAATGCATATTTTTTCATTTTTATGTTGGCAGTGCTTGTTGCTGACTCATGTGTTCCTCGCTCTTAGGCTATGGCATCATGACAGACGGCTTCACGTCGTTCATCAATGCATCGACCTGCACTGTTAGCTTCCAGCCCACCAACCCCCCCATCGTGTTCGACCTGCCTAACCCCTCCAGCTCCTGAGACCAGAGGACAGGGGCATGGGCAGGAGATACTACTTTTTTTCTATAATTATGTCAAGTTTAAAAAAAAAAAAAAAAAAATCTATGTGTTTCTTTGCAAAATGTTGGTCTTCTCTGCGCTGTTGTTGAGAATGAGAAGATTGAAAAATGGTGTGGTATGTTGGGGGTTTGTCAGGGAGAGTTGAAGGACAATATCGGTGTTTTCATCTTTTAAAAGTTTGTGCCAACAATCAGGATTCCCTCACAGATTTGAGTTCTTCATCACATAGTCGATGCAGTATTTGTGTGTCAGCACTGCGTCATGTCGCAGTCTGCTTCCTGCCAATCACCGGACAGCATCAGGAAACAGTTGAAACCTCATCCAGGAAGTCATCTTCAACTCTGTTATCTAACCGCAGTTTATTTGGAAACTTTGTATTAAAAAGTAAAAACAAAGAAAACATTCAAATTTCAGTAGTTATGGCATGAGTTGCAAAAAATCTTTTGTGGGTAATGTTAGTCTGTATGACAGGGATTTTGTGGTAAAAACAATCTTACCCTTGATAAATATTGGTCAGATCTGTAAGATAAATGATGCTTTGTGAATTTGTACAATTTCCTCATGTTTGGTTTGCATTCGCTGGACAATGGATGATGCCATTGTGTTATGTTGTATCATCTGATTTATTTTTATTATTATTGTTATTTTTCCCCAGTTTCTCTTTTCTTAATGGCTGACAGGGACGCTGCCTTAAACTAGCTTTCATTTTCTCAGCTAGAGCCCCACTCTCTGCAAGCTCAGAGAAAAGTCTTTATTTATTACCCATCATCCCGACAAAACAACACCTGACTAACGCAGGAACAGATAGCTATTGAATTACAGCCTGAAAAATTTACTTTGTAACATCCTTAAGGATTTCTGATCTAATTTGGAAAATGTATGTATAAAATATATATATATTATATATTCATGTTGTAAAACATCTGTACTAAAAGTTGTGTTTGATTTAAAAAAAAAAGAAAATATGGGTGCATTGGGGTTTTTTTGTATGCGCCTGAATGATTGACATGTTTCAAACGCTCCCATCAGACGTTTCTTTGATGTTTTTGTATCGACTCTCCCAGTAGATGTTTGTCATAGTCACAATCCAACAGGTGCTGGTTGTTCCCAACATCACACCTGCCTAAACAATACATTGTCCCTTTTAAGTGTAAATTTGATAGTATTTGTGTTATATTGCCTTTTTTTTTCTAATTTTGCACTGTGTGTAAATGCAATCTTGCTAGCACAAAAAAAATGTTGCCAATAGTTGTTTCAACTTTGCCGCTGTAAATGCTCTTTTTCATGCTCTGTTCCTCTCTCGCTCTTTCTCTGATTGTATCCCTCTTCATGAAAATGTTAGTTCTCTTTCAGTTAATTGTGATATATTTAGCTGCCTTTATATGCAAATAAAATTGCAAGATTTTTACTTACAAATGATTGTCTTTGTTTTTTGAATTTAAATCTATCCATTCCATGATTATTTTATCATGGAATGGTAACTGCACTTTAAAGGGCACTTAGAAAACACACAAACAAAACAGCTGACCATCTAAAACAGATTGCTGTATAAAAATAGAAAACAAGGATTTAAAAACAGTGGTAATAACAGCAGGATTGTGGATTAAGAAACAACAGACGGTTTGTCCTCCTCTGTGACGCCATGCTTCATGCAATCTGTCAGACTGAGTCGATTTATAACAATTTGAGGGAAGCATTAGCTCACCACATATGTTTTGAAAACATTTCCTTTTTCATGTTTGTGTTCAAGTACAAATCATACTGGAGCTCAGTGCTTCAGTGTAAGTCAGTTTTTATTTATCGTCATGATTAGATTCATGTTTCCAGAGTCCAACTTAGGATTCAAGTCACTCGCTACTTTTTTGCACTTTGGTGATTGCTCACAGTATAATAATTTGTGTTATATTATATAAGTTCCTGGTGGCGCACAAGTGGCAACAGAATAAACTAATAGTTGGACCATAGGAAATGACTGTATTTATGTTTCTAAAGGCCCTTGTTTCAACCAGGGCTCGAACCGAGATCTTATTGCTGCAAAGACAAGAGCACTAACCACTACACCACCTGTGTGGCCGTAATGAAACTATTGCAATTGTAAAACAGAGCTTTTGAAACTGAGATTTGATGTAGTTGTGAAAGACGGTTCCTTTCATAACTAAGCAAATGGAAACATGATATGAAACCTTGACTTTAAATCAGACAGTCAGTCAAGACTGGTGTCACCCAACAAGCTGTTTTTGACAACAATAGAAGAGATCAACAGTTGACTCATCTCAGCAGGAGAGTGTAAAAATGTGTGTTTCTTCCTAGTTCATACATGTCAACTGAGTATTCAGTGTTTCACCTGCAGTTCTGTTATTTCCCACTGGTTTCATCAGGTGTAATTCCTTGTCACTGTGTGCCAGCACAGATCCTTCAAAGGCCAAAAA
The DNA here is from genome assembly GCF_958295425.1 of Solea solea. Taxonomy (NCBI): domain Eukaryota; kingdom Metazoa; phylum Chordata; class Actinopteri; order Pleuronectiformes; family Soleidae; genus Solea; species Solea solea. The sequence goes on from NC_081138.1 coordinate 9,612,568, forward strand.
TCAAATGAGCTGTATTTAGTTGTATGCCACATTTTTGCCAGTCTTTCCTTCCAACCCATTCACTCATCACCACTTCATCAAAGCAGTCCAACTAATTAACCATTTCCTGAAAACACACCCACCAGATCCTGCTCAACATTACCATAATCCACTCTAATCATATTAACATAGGCCACAGATGAGCTGGAGGAGACACGGCTGCTCCGGCTCATACAACCTCTTGGTGTGAATGCAGCAGCACTTTTATTCTGCTGCACTGTTTGAGGGCACATGTGATGTCTCAGTTGTGACCAGTTCTTAAACAAACTGTGTAGCTTATGGCCTCATACTGTATGTGTTAACATTCTAAATGCTCACATATGGACTCTTCCCATGAACACTGTTAACACAAGCTTACTTTTGGAATGTTGTTACTGTCATTGCTCCATTGTCAATGTCATTTTATGGTGAAGTTCCCTCTCTGATTTTGAAGGCTTTTTTGTCCCTTGTCTGCGTGAGCTTTACTTTTCCCCCTCCCTGATTATCTCAACCTGTTTCACATGTGTCTTGTATGTCACAGCTGTTGGTCGTCTCCCTGATTCCTATTTGTATTTAACCACTCCCCTTTCCTTTGTCTTGTTGTGAGTTTTGAGTCTCCGTTTTGTGGTTCGCAGTTTTTGACCAGTGGATTTATTTGCATGTGTGTGCTTCTGTGACTCTGCTTAACTCTGCTTACCTGTTCCAGTCGGTGTCCATTCCCACGCCTGGGTTTTATGCACATTTGAGGATCTTCATTCTGTTTTCTCGCCTGCTCTTTGTGTGATTAAATAAAGACTTTTAATCACCACATGCTGCATCTGGGTCCAGTCCTGTTCTTTACAGTTACGAGAATCTCACATGGAGACTTCATCGGCAGGGTTCCAGCTGTCAGTCACCTGAAGTTTTTGTTGTAGCAAATTAAATTTGTGTTGTACATCTTTGAAAATGTCATGAAAATGCAAACATTTTCCCATTTGACAGTCATTTAAAGATGCACTCTGTAATGTTTAGGAGGATTTATTGGCAGAAATATATTATACTAACCATAAGTGCATTTGTACTGTAAAATTGCTTTAGGCAATGGCCAAGTTTGTACAGCAACCTGAGTTTTGCAGTGTTAAATGAAAAAGAGAGGCTCTGCCCACATAATCATGATGTACAGTATATACAGTCCCAACAAATAAGAGGTGTTTTCATCCTTTCCCACCATAATCTCGACTTTTCCATTAGGAAAAGTACCAAAATAACTGTTTAATAAAATAACTTTTTTCAGTACCCTTCCCTTGAAGTACCAAAGTAATGGTACGGTACAGCTGGAGCTAGACCCATAACAGTCAGCTGATTGGGCAACAGACTGATGTTGTTGTTCGTTGTCCATGCACTGGTACAACATCGCACTACATATCTCGAGGACCTGGCCATCGGGCACAGTGCACACCCTGCCTACCAAGTAAAGGTACTGTTCTCAGTCGAAATGTAAGCCTGAGGGCTAGAGTACTGTACCATGTACCGTACAAACTACACCATGATGGAAACACGGCTATAATTCACTGGCACGCCTAGGAGAGGGAGCGGTTAGTGAAGGTGTCCTCTGTTGGTCTCTAATTATTACACACTGGACCTTTAATGCTTGTTTCATTGGTATCCATGTGTCCATGTTTGTTGGGTTAGTCTTTTGTCAATGATGGAATCAGAGCAGGACATGCTCACTACATTTACATGTTAGAAAAAAAAACTAATTATTGTGTTAGTCCAAATAAACCCAGACGTAGAGAACACATGTTAACTTGTCAGTCTGGCTGAAATTGTGCTAAATTGCAGATAATGCAATTGAGATTTGAATTAGTATTGTATATAAATGTTCAACGGGACCCAAACGGGTCCAATTAAATGACAAAGACAAGCTATGGTTGTTACTTGGCTGAACTGTGCTTGTAAACATGCTGAGTGATATTATGTGGTTTTGTCTTATATATGGGGACAAAAAAGTCCCTGTGATACAAGTCATGAAATCTATAGGTGAAGATGTGTTCTGAGGTTAGATACGATAAGATAGTCCTTTATTTGTCCCGCAGTGGGGAAATTGACATTGTTACAGCAGCAAAGACAGTAAAGATAAAGATAATAAATAATAAACATGCATTTCCAAAAGATGTACAATATATAAAGATATTAACACTAAAATTAGTTAAAATAGAATGTAGAATGTACATTATAGACAGTTTGCAGAATATACACAGTATGGACTTGAAATTTACAGTATAAATAAACAAAGGTTGAACATGGGAAATGATAGTATAAGTATAAGTATATTGCACATGGAAGGGAGGAATGAGGAGCCTGGTTATGTGTGGTCTACTGAGAGCAGTGCTTGTTGTACAGTCGAACAGCTGCAGGGAGGAATGACCTGCGATAACACTCCTTCACACATTTAGGATGTTTCAGTCTGTTGCTGAAGCAGCTGCCCAGTGCTGGCTTTTTTAATCAGTCCGTCCAGCCTCTTCCTGTCCGCAGCTGTGATACTACTGCCCCCAGCAAACCATAAAAGATGGCTGATGCCACTACTGAGTCTTAGAAGGTCTTAAGGAATTCTCCCTGCACTCCAAAAGACCTTAGTCTCCTCACCAGGTAGAGTCTGCTCTGACACTTCCTGTAGAGTGCAGCAGCATGATCAGACCAGTCCAGTTTATTGTTTACGTGCACCCAGGTATTTGTAAGATGTTACCATCTCAATGTCCATTTCCTGGATGTTCACCGGTGTAGTAGGAGAGTGTCGTCTCCACCACCAGTTCCTTAGTTTTCCCCACATTGATCTGGAGGCGGTTCCACAGGGACCAGTCCGCTAAGTCCTGTATAAGTTCTCTGTACTTCTTGTCGTCATCATCTCAAGTCAAGTCAAGTCAAGTCAAGTCAGTTTTATTTGTCAAATGTACTATATGCACGACATACAGCACAGATGAAATTGCAGTCCTCTCAAATAAACTTCTAAAAATAGAAGGGACATAAAATAAACAATCAACAAGACATAAATAAACAATCAACAAGACATAAATAAACAATCAGCAGGACATAAAATAAACAATCAACAAGACTTATATTAAACAGTAAGTGAGGGAGTGCAGTTTAATGCAAATAGTGCAAGTGTGGGAATGGTGTTGGTGGAGGAGGGGGGGAGTACAGTCCTAGTCTGTGGCAGGGGGCGGGGGGGGGGGGAGGATGAACAGAGGTGGGAGTGACAAGGGCAGCAGGCTACAGAGGCTGTAGATAGGTGGGAGGGGTCACCTGCAATCCTGATTGCCTCTGTAGAAGGTGTGCATTATGGGGGGCGGGGCTCCTGCTCTCCTCAATTTGCGGAGGAAGTACAGGCACTGTTGGGCTTTTTTGGCCAGTGATGCGGTATTGTGGCTCCAGGACAGATCTTCAGAGATGTGCACACCCAGGAACTTGGTGCTGCTCACCCTCTCCACTGCAGCACTGTCGATGGTTAGTGGAGTATGCTGGGTGTGCACTCTCCTGAAGTCCACAATAATCTCCTTGGTCTTCTCCACATTCAGGTGGAGATTGTTGTCTTTGCACCACGTGGCCAGCCTGTTCACCTCACTCCTGTAGATTGTCTCATCGCTGTTGTTGATGGGACCCACCACAGTTGTGTCGTCCGCAAACTTAATGAAGAGGTTGGAGCTAAATGATGGAGTGCAGTCATGGGTCAGCAGAGTGAAGAGGAGGGGGCTCAGCACACATCCTTGGGGGGCCCCTGTGTTCAGCGTGATGGTGCCGGAGGTGTTACTGCCGACCCGAACTGCCTGTGGTCTCCCCATCAGGAAGTCTAACAGCCAGTTGCACAGGGAGGTGTTGAGCCCCAGCTGGTCCAGTTTGTGGATAAGCTGCTGGGGGACGATTGTGTTGAATGATGAGCTGAAGTCGATGAACAGCATTCTAACGTAGGAGTCTTTAGTCTCGAGGTGGGTGAGGGCTGAGTGGGGGGCAGTGGAGATGGCATCATCGGTCGAGCGGTTAGACCGATATGCAAACTAGAAGGGGTCCAGGGCAGGGGGGAGGGCAGACTTGATGTGCTGCATGACTAGCCGCTCAAAGCATGAGGATGGGAGTGAGTGCGATCGGACGGTAGTCGTTGTAGCTGAAGGGAGACGACTTCTTCGGGACCGGGATGATGGTGGTGGCTTTGAGGCACGTGGGGACAACAGCCTGTCTCAGCGAGCAGTTGAAGATGTTGGTGAAGACATCTGTGAGCTCCTAAGCACAGTCTCTCAGGACACGACCAGGAATGTTGTCAGGACCCTGGGATTTCTGTGGGTTCGTCCTTCCGAGGGATCGCCTCACACTATCTGGGGATAGCGTCAACACCTGGTCGTCAGGAGGTGGTGGGGTCTTCTGTGCCGGGGTGTTGTTGTCTGCCTCAAAGCGAGCGAAGAAGTCGTTCAGCTGATTCAGCAGAGAGGTGGAGCTGTCGCAGGTCTGCGCTGAGGGCTTATAGTCCGTGATGGTCTGCATCCCTCGCCACAGGTTCCTGGTGTCTCTGCTGTTGTTGAAGCGGTCAGCAATCCTCCTGGAGTACTCCCTCTTGGCCATCCTGATGCTTCGTGACAGGTTGGCCTTGGCTGTCCTCAGGCCCATCTCGTCTCCAGCTTTGAAGGCAGCGTTCCGAGCTCTCAAGAGCCTGTGGACTTCACCTGTCAGCCATGGCTTCTAGTTGGCCCGAATGGAGATGGTTCTGGTGACCGTGACATCATCCATGCACTTCCACATGTAGGAAGTAACGTGTAGCGTGTACTCCTGGAGGTCTGTAGTGTTGTTGTAAGTGGCTGCTTGTCTGAACATGCTCCAGTCGATGGTGGAGGGGAACTCCAGAGGCCTGCTCGGTGGCTGAGCAGGCCTCTGGAGCAGACCGCAGCCGCGTAGATCTTCCTGGGTTCTGCTGGGTTTATGTCCTTGAATGTGGTTCTGTTGATGGTGAGCAGAAACTCAAGGGAGTATGTGCGCCTTGGGTTTACTGGACACAATGAAGACGAACATATGCACGTAGGTGCACAATACAAAACACATAAAAACACCGATCTGACTGGAGAGAGAGGAGCCGCTGCATGTCCAAGCGCCGCCATCATCGCCGGAACTATGATTGCAGAGTCATCAGAGAACGTCTGCAGGTGACAGGAGGGAGAGCAGTAGGAGATGTCTGCAGTGTACAGGGTGAAGAGGAACAGAGCCAGAACCGTTCCTTTTGGAGCCCCTCAATCCCGAGTCCTTACATACTGGGGTTGATCAGTCAAATAATCCACAATCCAGGATGTGAGGTGAGGATCCACTCCTCCATGCTCCAGCTTGTCCTTCAGAAATGCTGGCTGTATAGTGTTGAAAGCACTGGAGAAATCAAAAAACATGATCCTCACAGTGCTCCCAGACTTCTCCAGGTGAGAAAGACCTCTGTCCTGCAGGTAGATAACATCGTCATTCACCCCAATGCTAGGCTGATAGGAGAACTGCAGTGGGTCCATCACTGGTCTCACCACAGGGCGAAGATGAAAGCACGTCCATTGCTTGTGGGAGGGAATTAGTTTTTATTGTTAAGTAAGTGTCCAGGAAATGACTCTGTAACACCCTCTGAAGTCATGGAGACATGATTACATGTGAATAATGCATGTGTTAGAGTTCTCAACGGGTCAGGCCAGCCTGACAAATCCGACTGCACCCTCGGATATGCAGTGTGCAAATGAGGCGGGTTGGGTCGGGCTCATAAAACACATTTCTTGCAGGCTGTAAATGATATGTTGTTTGATGTTTGTTGTGAATCATCGCTGTTCACGTGTGGTGAAGAGTAAATCTGCCTGCTTGATGGAGAGGAGCAGACCTGACGCTGCTCCGTGTAACCCCCGACACTTTGGGCATGTTCGTGTCATTTTTGGAGCCTTTTTGGAGAACTGGAGGGGGAGAAATATCCCACTCTACATCTTGTGCTGCTATGCAGAACGACTCAGACATCACTGCCAGCAAAATGCCAACGATACTGCACATGGAAGGAAGGTTTGTCTTAGGAGATTTTAATCACTGTAATTTAAAGGCGACATAGACCGGAAGCTCCAATTAACGCTGCGTTTGTCTGTGTGTATCTGCGTCATTACCTCGTTTATGAAACCCTCACGTTTTAGAACAAACAGTTCAGCCACTGCTGAGAAAATAGGGTTTTATTGTTTTCCTGGGCTCTGCGAAGCGGATCAGCACTTCCGTAATTTGATGTCGTCATCAAAAAACCTCACCACTCCTCTCACCACCGTAGTGCCTCCTGGTGCGGCACTAGTCCGGGCACATCTGGTTGCGTACATTCAACCGCAGAAGAAGAAAAACTACTCTTGTTGTAGCTGCTGAGATGCAGAGCATCCACCGTGCCAGAGGGGGAGCTGTGTATCTGAGAGCTGGCCTATCTATTAGGTCACTTCCAGGTACCTGGCCAATCACAGGACAGTGGGTAAGCTCTCGTTGGCTGGCCAATCACAACACAGTCCACGTTCTGGGGGTGTGGTTTTGGTCTGAAACAGTGCGGCTGACGAGAGCGTCAGTGAGGAGATATTTTGATCGGCTCGTTTGCAGCGATTAGGAGGTTTTTAATCATGAAAACAAGTTAATATATGTAAGTAGACCTCCATAACTAACATATATGTGCGATACAAGCATTCTATGTCGCCTTTAAAAAAAAGTCCTTGAGGACATATGATCAGTATGTTACTTGTCCCACCACACAGAGGCACACCATATACTGGATCTCTACTATGGATCCAGTATATGGTGGGGCTTACAAATATCAGCCTTTACCTCCCTTTGATGCTTCTTACCACAGCAGTGTGTATCTCATGTCTGTATACAAGCCAGCCTTCAGACGTCTGGAGCAGGAGGAGTGAACAGTGAAAGTCTGGTCAGAGGACCATCTCCCTCCAGGAATACTTGGAGTGTACATCCTGGAACTGCTTTTATGATGTGTGTGATGATGTAAATTAACTCTCGGACACTACTGTTTCTCATCATACATCACATTCAGCGTGAATTCGATAATTCCCACTAAAAAAGTGATCACTTATCCCAATAATAAGCCTTGGGTGACTAAAGAACTTAAAGGTGTGATCAATAAGAAGAAAAGAAGGACTTCCGTTGGTGCGTAGAGAAAATGGCAGGCTGACTGAACACTCTCCCTCTCACTCAGATTATTTCCCCAGATCCAAGTGTATTCTAGGGTCAAGGGTCAAATTTATTTATAAAGCACATTTACAATAACCATCGCTGCCCAAAGTGCTGTACAAAATTTCAACAAAGTTAAAATACATAGTTTTACAAATAACAAACAATAGTAATAACAATAACCACCAAAGAGAGTCTTCAAAAGAAATTTAAAAACATTCAAAGACTGAGCTGTTTTAACGCTCAAGGGAAGACTGTTCCAGAGTGTGGGTGCCGCAACAGCAAAAGCATGGTCACCCCACGTTTTAATCCGTGATCTCGGTACAACTAGCAACATTTCATTTGCTAGTTGTACCGAGATCACGGATGAACGTGGTAGTGCAGCTGTTATATTATGAAAGGGGACAAAACAACTAAAGCGAAAGAGTAGCCACTGAGGGCGACAACAATGCTAATGCTAGCTCGCCTAGCTCTGCTGGACCTGATCCCACTGAAGCTAACCTATTGGCTAGTTTCCACAACGAGATTAAAGCGATCCGCTCCGACGTAAAGATCAAATTGAACTCATTCCAGTCTACACTCAGAGATGATGTGAAGAAGGAGGTGACCGAATTCAGAGACGACATTAACCAGACCCTGGGAGTTATCGGGGGACTTGAAAAACACAACAGCCCGAGTTGAGGAAGCCGAACAGCGTGTGGCGGATCTGGAGCAGCGCAACCTCGATCTTGAAGATATGTTCCGAGAAATGAAGCAGAAACAATGAAAATGACTGACCTGGAGGCTCGGTCACGGCGAAATAATACACAAATATAAAAGATATACAAATAATAATAGTAATAATAGTAATAATAAAAAAATAAAATAATTTATTTTGATCACGACTACCCGACGGAGATTGTTAAAAAAAGAAGAGAATATGCAGAAATACGGAGGATGCTTAAGGAGAAGGGTGTGCGATTCCAGACCCCCCCACCCACCAAGCTGAAGGTGTTTTTGAACAGTGGACCCAGGATTTACGACGCAAGAGAAGCCGCGGACGATCTGTGGAAAAGGGGATTCCCTATTGCTCAAGACCAGCCACGCGAAACACCAGGATCCCACGTCGTGGGAGAGGGTCGGCAACAAGGGTCGTCAACAAACACCCCATCTGTAGCAGGTACGAGAGAAACTGCATGCTTTCCACCGCAGCCCCCAGGAGAACTGATTTCAATACCAAGGACTGTATGTGGCTGATCCCTTCTGTCCCACCAGGTGAATTGATAATTAACAAATGGCTTGTAATAACTTCTTTATATATAAAATAATTTATTTATCTCTCTCTTTACTCTAAATTAAAGACGTGCTTTTAGCTTTAAATAAGCAGAATTGCTGACAGTGGGAGAGTGGATCGGTGGAAAGACTGCCATAATAGAGGACAATATTAACTGAAGTAACTTCCTTGACTTCAAAGAGGGGCCCTTTTGTTAAATCCGGCTTCCCCCTCAATTTTAAAGAGCATATAAATTCTCCAGTTGTGGAAGTCAGTTTGTTTTATGCTCGCTGTGTTTTGTGTTGTTCATGTTACCTTAGTTGTTTATATCTACGTTCAAGGATAACTTGTTTTAAGGTTGTATAAATTGAATACGCAAAATACCCAAATACTTACTTACAACTTCTTGCCAGATGCAAGAATAGTAAATTTGATTTTAAATGGGACACCTCTTGGGAGTTTGGATCCTAAAAGATATCTCCAAAATATATAAAACTAATTTCGACCCTGTTATTAAGACAATCAAAGCAGATCTTGAAAGATGGACTGTAATGCCCTTAGACATGTCTAATAGAATTGAAACGATAAAAATGGCTTCTGTACTTATTTCAGTCACTTCCTGTTGAGGTTCCCCATAAAGATTTCAGGGAATGGAATAAATGCTATCAAGATTTATCTGGAGCAGTAGGAGGCCCCAAATTAAATATAAGATTCTGCAATTACCCAAAGATGAGGGTGAGCTTTCTTCTCCATGTATGGAGGACTATTACACTGCTGCTCAGCTTCGACCTCTGGTATGTTGGTGTAACCCGAACTATTCAGCTAAGTGGAAGGACCTGGAGCTAAAGCAATGCGAATTGCCATTACAGTCTTTTTTGGGTAACTGCCAACGCCATGACCCTTACCTGGATAAACTGAACCGCTGGACTGGGGTCACCCTTAAGGTGTGGTTCAATACCTGTAAAAAGCTTCACCTTGAGAAGCGTGTACAAATATTGAAATGAGTGGCATATGACCCAGAGTTTTTACCAGCGGTCTAGATAAGAGATTCAGACAGTGGGCAGACAATGGCATAACGGCCTGCATGATAACCGGTAAGAGTGGCCTAGAGTCTTTTACTCACATCTTAGGCTGCCACACTGAGTAGTGCCCAGGGAGAAATGGGGGTTGAGTACCTTGCTCAGGGGTACCCCAGCCCTTTTGACTTGTGGAGGGTATTCTAATTCTACTCTCCAGGTTAAGCAGAAATGGGAGGGGGAGTCTGGCCTGGAGATACCTGAGAATGACTGGAGAGCTATATGGGAGGGTCAAGCTAGGACAACTAACTCCAGGGTTTGACGAGAATTTTGCTGGAAGAACATAATACGATGTGATGTGACTCCAAAATTGAAATTTAAACAACACGGTATCTAGGGACAGGATAGATGCTGGAGACAGTGTGGTCAGTCAATGGCAGACCACTTTCATATATTCTGGGCCTGCCCCCTTATTCAATCATACTGGCAAGAATTTGCTGGAGAAATACGGATAACCTTTGGTCTAGAGGTCGACTTTTCTTTTGTTACAGTGTACCGGTTGGGCTTATGCCTCAGGACAACTACCTTTATAAAGTGCTCCTGGCTGCGAGCAAGAAGGCCATTGCACAGAAATGGTTGCAGACAAAGAAATGACCGGATTTCTTTGATCCAATCGTTGGAGAAATACAATGCATGGAGAAACTAACTTTCTCCTTAAGATTACAGTTTTTTTTTGTTTTTTTTGTTTTTATAAATCTTTTTATTGGAGGATCAAGGAGGTTACATTTACAGCAGGTATAACAGTTCTCCATTTTCATTTTATATTAAACAAATAGAACATTATACAACCCCACCCCAAAAAAAAAAAAAAATAAAAATAATAAATAAATACATTTTGTTTGTTACACAGTTCTTCAGAACATACATAGATATACACATGGAAAACAAGCACATAACTGCATGCCCACATTTCTACAACAGTTGGTTGACAGGGCTGTAAACTTACAGTTTCACAGGCTACAGTTCCCCCATTAAGGTAGTTGACCACTAATTTGAATACACATACACAGAAAAAAAATAAGGAAAAAAGGAAACAGGGAGACGAGGAAGTAGAATATAAAATAAAAAGGTGTCTCACACTTCAGGCAATACTTTAAGATTCTCAAAATATGTCACAAAGGGTTGCCATTTTAAGTAAAATTTCTGGACTGACCCTTTCAACGTGAATTTAACTTTTTCTAGTTTAATGTGGCCAAATCATGAATGAGACGACCAGACACTAAAATAATTTTTTCTGTGGGTTGTTTTATTCCGTGACTGAACTTTATAATAAAAAGAAAGCCCAACATTAAGGTTTTAATTTTGAGGGGGAAATTGACATATACAAAAATTGAAATAAATGAAATAAAATAAAATTCTGTTTTCCCTCTGGCTTCACTTTTACAAATTTTTACCACTAAAAACAAACAACAGTAGTGGCTGTCTCCTTTTCTAAACAAGAAACACAAAATGCATATTTCTAGCTGTTAAGTTGTAATGTTAACTACTGCGCATGGGTGAACATGGAAGTGGAGTGTACTGCGCATGTGTAGAGTGTGTGTTTATGGCGGCAACCATGGTTATTCATGTGAAATGCAATTGCTAAGTAAAGTCTCAGTTGAACAACAGTAGTTGTGGTTATTCATCCAACACTAGCCACACTCAGTTCAGTTATTTACAATAACACATAATTCACAGTAACAACATGCATCGATTGATAACTCATATAGGTGAATTCAATTAATAACTGTAAACAAAATGCAATTTTATCAACTCCGTGTGCTTTAACTAAAAAAATGCAAGTGTCAGCTGACTGCTGGGCAAAGTTAGAGCGCTTGTCAAGCTCTTCCGCTAGTCATCGGTGGCAACTGAGCAACTGCTGCAGCTGTGTCAACTAACTCTGGTCAAAGACTGCCCTACTAGATGGTCCAGCACATATCTGATGATATCATGGCTTCTGCAAATCAAGGACTCAGTAGTTGCGGATGGGATAAGCTGGGACTATCTACTGCCAAGTGAGTGGCAGAGGCTGACTGTTCTGAGAGATTTACTCCTCCCCTTCACTGAGCATACCCAGATGCTCCAGAGCGACACAGTCTTTATCCCTTGTTGTGCCTGCCCTTCTGGACCTGCAGGGTCATCTGTCTGAGTTCCCCTATGCCCAGGGTTCTAGCTTCAAGGACCTAGCTTCCCTGGCAAAGAAGATGAAGGCAAACATGGACAAGCAGTTCCGCTGCTTTCTTGATCTAAGTTTTCACCCCTCACTGCTGCTGCATGCTTTCTCGACCCAACAGTTTCACCTGAAGCACTCCTTGAAAATGATGATGTGCAAATTACAGTGCTTCTGGAAAAAGCAGAAGAGTACATTGCTCAGTTGGTGCCACCAGTTGTACGGGAAGAGGAGGTTGAAGATGAGGAGCCAGAGGAGGAAGAAAAGGAATCAAGAGGGACCACAAAGAAAGCGGCCCAGATTCAAATTCTTGTCAAAAGCAAGCTGGTCTAGGTCTAGCTGCTCAAAGCCATGTGTCAAGGAGGAAATAAAGAAATTCAAGGAGCAGCTGTCACAGCCTACAAACGAAGAGACTGCCCTTGAATTTTGGGCTGCACAGGGAGATTCTGTTTATCCAAGCCTAAAACCTATCGCCTTCGATCTTCTGGCCATGCCAGCATCTCAAGCATTTGCTGAGAGAGTGTTTAGCATTACAGGTGACCTCACTCGTGGCCATCGAAAAAAAGCCATTTTAGAGCGAAGCGCTTTTCTGAAACTAAATCGAGGTCAGTAGGCTAATTTTGCTAACAGCAAGCTGTTACTATTATTAGTACAGATACAGATATGTGATAGAGTATTTATGAACAGGCTACTTTAAGACAAGCCAATAGAATCGTTAGCGACTCTAGTCACATACTGCACACAGAGTATGAGATGCTGCCCTCTGGGAGGAGGTTTAGAGCTCCTCGCTGCAGAATGAACCGATTCCAAAACTCATTTATTCCTGTGTCTAATAGGCTTTTAAATAGTGTCAGATAAAAACCGGAATAGGCTCAGGGTTGCGTTCTTCATGGCTACTTTTATTTTATTTATTTATTTATTCATTCAGCAGAAATGGGAAATGTGTTGGGATCGCACTGTTGTTGGGCACCATGTTGTGTATTACTCACCATTAGGGTTATTTTAAAAATTGTTGTATCGTGGTGTATTGTATTTGTATCATGTTGTATATTTTTTTTCGACGGCAGCATGGGTGTAGGGCCCAAGACAAATTTCCCACTTTTGGGACAATAGTTAAAAGTTAATCTTAATCTTAATCTTAGATCTGCTGCTATTTTCACAATTTATGTGTGACACTGCCCAACAGCAATCTCCAATACTTATTGACCTAAATTCATTTGTTAAAACACTATACTTCTTTTTTCTTTTTTCGACTAAAACTAGACGAAAACCTTTTGAGTTTTTGTTGACTAAAACTGTACTAAAACTATCACACATAGAAGTGACTAAAATTTGACTAAAACTAATAAGCATTTTAGACCAAAAGACTAAGACTAAATCTAAGATGGTTGTCAAAAACAACACTGTTGGTGATGTGGCCATCCTCACCACAGCGGTAGCAAAATATACCCTTTCCATCTGCAGTTTTATTGCTTTTCCTGGGTTTAAATGATTGTTTTGGTTTAAAACTTTGGGGGTTCTTTCATGGTGTCATTAAGGTCTGTTGCATGGCTGGACTGCTTTTGACAGCACCTTTTCTAATCTCCTTTGATAATTCAATAGCCTTTCCCCTGACTTTTGTTGCATGGATCGGAAGGCAAAATAAAGATCTTCACCAGACTTGGTGATCCAAAATGCATTTTCCAGGGCTGCTAAATAATCTTCTGGACACGCATCTGCATCATTACATCGCACAACCTGGATTATCTCTAATGCTGGACCTTTTACACTTTCCACAATCCTTTTCTTTTTCTCTTTTCCAGAAGAAGCACACTAGTGATGTGTTGTTCGTGAACGATTCGTTCAATATGAACTAATCTTTTATATGACTCGGGAGTAATGAGTCGTCTCAGTGAGTGATTCGTTTTTTTTCTTGCAGTACCTTCCTTCGCCACATGATGGCAGGCAGCTGCATAAGCTCAGGAGGACAGGAAACAGAAATGATTAGTTCAGGACTCACTCAACTGAGTGGTTTGTTCGTTCATTTTCATGCAGTACCTTCCTTCGCCATCACGTGACAGCTACCTAGTTACCGTCGTGCTGTTAAACAACAATGGCAGAGAGGATACAGGACACAAGTCACTTTATTGAGGTGTGTATTTGCTTTCCTAGGTTTCATATGGTTTGAATTGCTTGTGGCATTTTGTTTATTATACTTTGTCAGCTGAAGCAAACCATGTTGCCTTCAGTGTTAAGTGTTTGCGAACCGCGGCCTTTTTTTACAACGCCCACAAGAGGGCTACAGCGCCACCCGCTGTAAAAATGAACAAAATGACTCAAAAAAGATTAGTTCAATTTACTGTCCGAGAGTAAAAGATCTGAGTCAGTAAAAAGAGTCGAACTTCCCATCACTAAAGCACACTAGTCTATCATTAGCTGAGGTGATTTACCTTCACTTTGCAATAAGTTCAGCAACTTTAGTGTGAAGTCATCAGGTGGGGCGGTGGCACATGTGAGAAGGGTCATCTTCCATGGGGTTAAACCATCAAGGGGGTATATCTCAGGGGGAGATGTTTTAGGGTCAACTGGGTTTTGCCACTCACAGAGTATCATGTCATGCTAAAGCTGTGAGACAAATTTTCTAGATTTATAGCAAACTCGACCAAGTACTTTTACAGCCTCCAGTGACTCGGCTACAACTGCCTCTGTAGGTACATTACTCAGTATCAAAGCGTTGGCTGGATCTACTCCTATATCTTCACACCATTTCAGGAGCTCAGCCTGTAACTGGGGGTTGGGTGAGTGACCCCCAGTTACAGTTACAGTCACAAAAACTTTAACAGAACTTGTAACAAATCGGCAGTAGCTGTGCTCCTTTTTTCATTTTGTGGATATTTTTCAAACAAGTCTTGATGCGACTCAAGAAACATTTTGCAGTCATTTGCATGTTTCTGTAGGGGTCTCTGTCGTCCGTCGGGTGCACTGTCTGCCTTTCTTGTTTTGGGTTTTGGCATAGTTTCTGAAATATAAGTGGTACACAATATTGACAAACAAATAATTAGATAATTAATTCATAATACACCCAGACCAGACAGGATTCATTAAGGATAGACATTCAACTAATAATACACGCAGATTAGTAAATATAATAGACTACTGCACAATCAATAAACTTAGAGCAGTGGTTTCACTAGATGCAGAAAAAGCATTCGATAGAGTAAACTGGAAATTCCTACTTGCTATAATGCAAAAATTTGGATTCGGAGAAAATTTCATCTCCTGAATCAAAGTTTTATACAGTTCACCCAGTGCCTCTGTCAGGACAAACGATCAAACTTCTCCAAGCTTCACCCTCCAGAGAGGCACCAGACAAGACTGTCCACTCTCTCCATCACTATTTGCTATCTTTATTGAACCACTTGCAGCTGCAATTCGCGCAAACAAAAATATCAAAGGTATTCAAACAACAAAACTACATCACAAAATAAGCCTCTATGCTGATGATGTATTACTTTTCCGTCAAAATTCACAACACTCTCATTCAGAAACTATTACACTTCTTTATACATTTTCAGCCATATCAGATTACTCAATGAATTGGACAAAATCCAAGACAAGATCATCACCAGCCAGTCCTCTGAAATCAGGAAACATTAGATATCTGGGTGTAAATTTTTCCTCCAGGCTGTCAGATCCATCACAATTAAACTATGCTCCATTAGTTAAATGAATAGAGGATGACCTCCTACGATGGAATTCCTTACCTATATCACTTATGGGAAGAGTTACCACCATAAAAATTATGATTTTACCAAAAATCAATTACATTACATTAAATCATTAGACTCTGCCACCACTAAATTCCTCTGGGAAAACAAACCAGCACGGATCACTTTAAAAACCCTCCAAAAAGCAAAAGCCTGGTCTTGAACCTTGAAACTTCCACAACTACTTTCTTGCAAATGCTTCAGTATGTCCAAAAATGGATTAAACCCAACCCATTGGACAGCCTGTGGCTAGACATTGAAGCGTGACATTTACTCTGTAAAGAAATTAAAATCTCTGGTCTGCCATTTATAGGCAAAACCATCAAACGGCATCAGTGCTTTAAAAGCATAAATATAAATACCTCCCTGTCAGCCTGGTGGGAATTCATTAAACTCACTGGGTCCTCACATATCCCATGTACCCCAATCTGGAATAATCCAGACATCCTGCGGAATAAAACAACACTAAAACTAAAATCATGGCAAAAAAAAGGTAACAAATACATCCCATTTCAGAACTTAGTGGAACAATATGGCATTAACAGCAACACATCTTTTGAATATCAAGTCAAATCTGTAGTCCAGACGAGGTTTAAAACCAGTAAATTGGAATTAGAACTACCAATGATCAAACAATTTCTAAAACATATTAGAAAAATGGTGTCTAAAACACATGCACTATTGACTAAAAATGATTGTACAATTTCAATGTGGTTGGCAATTTCCCACAAAATGGGAGACAGACCTATCATCAGCCTAGATGAACATTTCTGGTTACAAATATCATCTTATACATTCAAAATGATAAGAAATTCAGACCTACAACTAATACAATACAACATATTACACAGAATACACTACACAGGACAAAGGATGTTCAGAATGGGGTTCTCACAATCAAATAACTGCTCAAACTGCAATGAAAACACAGCGGATAGCTACATGCATGCTATATGGCTATGCACACCGGTGTATACATTCTGGTGCAGGGTATGCAAGGACCTCTCAGCATGTCTGGAATACACCATACCACCTTTCCCTGCGCTATGCATACTGGGTGATTTAAATCGAATAGATATAGACATGAAAAAATCACACATACTAATCACTAGCCTAAGCATCGCCAAGAAAACTATCCTCCTGAATTGGAATTGTATTATTATTGTGGGGCAAGTTATAGTAGTTTAAACCAATAAAGAAATCTAATTTTAGATCGCATCTCTATGGAGATAATGTCTACTTCCATAAAAAAACAATTGGCTGACTTTAACCTGGGCACCTCAAATTGATTATATTTCTTAGGGCAGGTTTGTGACTGTGTCTTCTCCGGTCGGTCTGCGGTGCTGCGGGTCGGGGACCTGGGACACTGATGCTGTCTGGTGGGCTGTGTGGGTTGGTGGCCCTGGGCCTACTGTCCCTTGGTGGCTGTGGGTCTGTCCTGCTGGGATCGGAGTGGATCTGTGGGATGGCTGCCGCCTTAGCTTGTGGGGCCCATGGGGGTAGGGGGTGGTGGCCCGTGGGCTTTGGCTGGGCTGCCTACGTGCTGCGTTTGGGGGTATGGGTTCTGGTTCTCTGCACGCTGGGACCCGCGGGGTGATGGTGTTGGCCCCCCAGCCAACATGTCATTTACATACATTAACTTTGAGTTTTAGAGACTTGTTCTCCAACTAAAGTAACACAAACTACTATAACTTGCCCCACAATAATAATACAATTCCGATAGTATTACAATATTTCAACTTACTGTTAAGAGTTTTGCAGATTCTTCTGGGTGTTGGCTCACTTTCACAACAATTAGCATCATAGTTCAACGTTGGCAGAGCCAGAGCAGTGTAAATAGAGCATTGCCTTATCTCTGTTTTGCATTTTGAACTTTCGTTGACGCAACCATGTACTTAGTATGTTATAACTTAGTACTTTCATCCGTTCCGTATGGGTTCTTTCTCAGTACGTAGATTGTATTACCATCTAGTTTCATTGAAGGTTTTAATGTACTTACTAAGTAATAGCATAGTACTTTCCATGTACTTACTATGTACTGCATATAAATTAATAAAAATAAGAGCCACAGGGCTACATAATAAATTGCTCCTGAGAGCTAGAACTGAGAGCCCATTGTGCACATACTGTTTGCCAAATGTCATATGCAGCTATGTGCAAATCATAAGGCACAGTTCTAAATGTAAATCTTGATTAATTTAATTGAAGGTTCAAAAGCTAATGATAGAGAGTTACTGGTTATTTTTCAACACAATTGTTTCCCTTGTTGAGAAGAATGGTGCAGCCTGTCCACTTTACATTTAGATTTTTAAAGGAATCTCCAAGGGCTGATTGAACTGGAGGAGAATTGACCCTCAGTCTCTGGTAACAATGCGTGATTATCACAAGTGGTTCAGCTGAAAGACAGGAGATGATTAGTAGCTCCACTCTTTCTTTACATCACCTCAGAGACAAAGGTGCATTTGCCTGATGGTATGCAATGTACCTCCTTTTTGATTTCCCTTCTTTTCTTGCAGTTGTTATGAAAGCGCCCCCTTAATTACTTGTGTAGTTTAGAAAATTACCGTAATAAGAGTTATTGGGCACCAGTGTCCTATTATTCAGTAATCAAGAACATCGCTCAATAGACAATCAAAATCGCTGACAGCTGATTACATCAGTGTCACTCTTCCCCCTCATTGTAAAATGTCCACATCAACAAATTCACTGGTATGTTAATTATGTTTTTCTACTGCACATTAGATGTAAACATGAGTTTAAAAAAAACAGATCCTACAGGCATAAATAGATGTATGTTTGTTTGTACATATTAATTCAAGCATTTACAGAAGTGGAAGTGGAAAATACATTTTACTTTAACCAAATGACTTTAAAGATTGTAGATTCTCTGAAAATGTTAGTTTCCATTACTCTATAAACTGCGCTTATCTTTCTTTGATTGTAGCGTCAGTCAGACTGGAAGAAACAAGAACCCACCTGCCTCTTTATCTTCATTTTTAAAGGCTTTTAATTAGACTTGGGAAAACAAACAAAAAAGTTCATTTGTTTTTACATATTGCACTCTAAATGATCAAGTGCCCGCCACGGCAGGCACTCCTTGATCTGCATCGGCGGGAACAGAAGGCAACAGGCCACAGCTCCCTGTTGTGGTCCTGTAGTACTGCAGCGCCCAGGCCATGGCTGCTGGCATCGGCACTGACCACTGTCGGCCAGACTGCATCGTGCAGCTGCTGCCACCAAGCATCGCTTTTTCTATGTCGAATGCTGCTGGGGTTCTACCCAGATCCATGCACTCTTCTTTTTAAGCAGGCAGGTGATTGGGTGCAGCATGGTGGACAGACCAGGTAGGAAATTCCCAACGTAGTTTATGAGTCCAAGCACCTGTCGAACTTCATTTTACTAATACCATTCACCTTGCCCTCGTCTTGTTTTACACCGGTTGGCCTGGAACGTATCAGTCTTGGTTTGTGCTGTAACCCCCTAAATGTCCTGTCTCACATTATAGTGGTGTCTGGCCCAGTGTCAATTTTAAAATCAACTGGGCTACCATTGACCTGTAGCTCTACATCCCAGTCAGTGTTTGAGTCTGGCTCTTGACTGTAGGCTTTGGCTCAGTCACACCACCAAGGAAAAGTCCACCAATAAAAAATGCATCCTCATCAGAATCTATTCCAGTCTCTGTTCTGACCTCTTTTAATATTTTTCTACGGCACACCACCCCAAAATGCCCCATCTTGTTGTATTTATTACATTTCTTATTGTAGGCATGACAGGGCTCACCTTTGCCATGCCCCCTGTTGCACCGTGGGCAGTTTTGTTTTGCATCACTCTGTTTCTGTCCGTATGACTGCCCCTGTGACTGCCGTGGCTTATCGTAACTCCGACTGGCCCTATCCCAATGACAATCCTGTCCCGGATCTGCTCATCCTTTGTGATGCCAAACTCACAGTGTTGCACAAGCTTGTACGGGCTCCGCACAAAAGCCTCTACTGTCTCTTCTGCCGTCTGTGTTCTCCGATGAAAACATACATGGCCATTAATTACGTTCTGCTGGGGATGAAGTGTTCATCAAAATTCTCCACAACGTTTTTATAGTCAAACTCTGGGTGTGTCATATCCACCATGGCAAAACCAATGACTCCATACACTCCACTGGCACGGCGCAATGAAATGGCTCCAGGGACCAAACTTCACCATATTCCCTTCACTGTAGGGACGACGAGGCTGAGTTTTAGTTCTAAATTACACTCTTTATTGAATTTGTCTTGCAGTAGTAATCTATGGTGGCCTATCATGGAATAAGGCAAATCTCACAGGTCCTTTAACAGTTTTCAGCCTTGTCCTAAGCTTGTTGCAGCTCATTACCTGCAGCACTTCCCCACCTCTACCTTCAGCCTCATTAATGAACTACCATGGTATCACTGAGAAAAGTTTTCAAGATTAAAAATCAAGATGTGATACTCAAGGTAGACAAAAGTCGGGAATAAAGCTAAAAGAGATTACTTTCTTATTGTTAGTTGGTATAGTTAGAAAACATACATATTGGTTATATAAAATAAAAAATAACTAAAAGTACTAGGAGGACACACACACAGGTGCATCCAATTCAACTAAATCCAAGGTCCACTTAGTATTTGTTTGTAGTGCTTTCAAGTTAACCTTACATTTGAGAGAGATTTAAGTGGACCCTGAGAGACCCTGAGAGTTGTCAGTCTCAAATTATTTCACATTGAATCCAAAAAATGTTTGATGATTTTTTGGCACTGAAAATGCCAATTTATTTATTTATTTGTTAATTTTTTTTTTTCCTGGAAGCTACTGTTTCCAGGCGATGGTCGCTGTTTGGTTTGTCATGCATTAAACTGTGCAGCAGCTTCACTGTTCATGTCACTAGACTTCTCAACAATCAAAGAGAAAAAAACAGGAAGAGACAGAGCAGGAGGTTGATACAACTCTAGACATAAACAGGCAGATGGACATAGTGAACAGCAGTGCAGTGCAGAGGTCAATACTTCATTAATGTCTGATTAATGTCTTCCAGCTGATTAATTCAATTGAGCCCTTTATAACACTGTGTGTATTAATAGAAGTGAAGGAGTCCCTCAGCAGGAGATGCTGTCTGCCATATGGGGGAGCATTATGGCCATGTTGGCTGGGAGGATGCAGCCAACTGCATTGGTCATGAGGTCATGCTGGGAGATTCAGTAAGTTTGCCAAAAACAGTATCTAAAAAGAAAACAACAACATCATCATCAACAACAACACAAAAAAGGAGAGGGCCGGTCTTGTGAAAAAAAAGTCAAACTTTTGGTGAAAAAAGCAGTCAGGGTGGGTGATATGAGCGTAAAGCTATATTACAATATTTCATCATGATACTACAATAATACTATTTGTGATAATATTTCATACATACAAAACATACAAAAATAATCAAAACATATAACATTGATTGGGAGGGCGCATGTGGCCCGTGGGCCACAAGTTTGGGACCCGCTGCTGGTTGTGGCTCTGGGGGGTATTCCATCAAGCAAGCTAAAGTCAAAGCCAAGCTTAAATGGCCAAGTCTGGCTAATATGAGTGAGAGTTCGGTTCCATCAAGGAGGCTGAGATTAGCCCCAACTCAGTAACCATGGAAACTATGACTCTGGCTAAGCCTCAACCATGGCTAAGCCATAACTGTGGCTAAGGTTTCCGTTCCATCAATCTGAGCTACAACCCTGTTCCACCAAGGTGGCTAATGTGAATGCCAGCCATGTAACCATGGTAACTTATGCTGCCGGGCAAACCTGGTCTGTAGCAGGCTAAAAGTGAAGCTTAGCACCATCTATGATCAAAGAATGTCCAATAGACAGAAACAGAGACACAAAACTGTCATGTAATGATAAAATAATATGATAAACATAAAATATATGATAAAATCTATTAAAGATATTATTTATACTAATAATTATATATTAAAAAAGTACATTAAAGAACATTATCACCAAAATTAAATATAATAAAAAATAAGACACAAATAAATACAAAATGAAACTAATTAGCAAAAAAATATAATAAAAGGAAATTTAATTATTCATTTGATGTAACAAGGGTTAGGGCCTCCGATTGATAGGAGTTAGATGATTGATTTGCTGTCACCTGCATTCACTTACTGTAATAGGGGTCCTCGTCTCCATTGAATTGCTTGATTTGCTAAATGATTCTAGATAAATAATCAATAGATCTGTCATATGATTATTTCCTATAGAATGATAACCAACATTGCATTTCTTCATGTAATAATCTCACATCAATTGTATGATAAATGTGATGAGTCATGTAAAATACTTTGATTAAATGTAGCCTATTATTATCAAAAATGTAGGCAAGGCAACTTTATATAGCACATTTTAGCACAAGGTGATTCAAAGTGCTTTACATAAAATAAAATGAAAATACAACAATTCAACATATAGCATCTGGGACAAAATACAGAAGTAGCACAAATACAGCATGTAAAAATGACAGGCTTAAATTAAAAGGATATCAATTCTATACAATTGGCCATGCAGGAAATAAATGAAAGCTATCCCATCGATTTGCAAAACAATCAGTTAATAAATGTGATGAATATCACGTTCTAACATTACTACTAGGACTGCCAAATGATAAAATATGGAGAATTTCACATACATTGCAGTGAAACAATGTATGTGAAAAAAATCTTTGGGGATTTTCCTTTTAATTTTAGGGATTTGGTTGCATTAATAGGTCCACATAATTGATTAGTTTAAAACAAAAACCATCAAGAAATCAATTGGTAGATTATTGTCTACATATATGTTGTCCCTTTGATGGAGGATTTATATAACATGATGATGCTGAAATACTTCATTTTCTTTGTCACTTACACATTCAGCCTGTCGGCAATATTCTGCCACGCCACATCCCTAGCTTTATTGATTGCCGCGGTATTGCCCTTCTTTCGGATTATGTGGCTGTAATCCTCATATACCTCCATGAGGAGGGTTTGCTCCGCTGCGGAGAACATCTCTGCACGCTCGTTTCCCTTGCTTTTCGGCATTTTTCAAGCTTAGTCAAGCTTCAAGCTTACACCTAAGTCTGGCAATTCTTAGCTACGTTGATGGAATACCCCCCTGCTTTATATTATCTGAGATAATATAAATACTAACAATAATAATAATAATAATGATAATAATAATAATAAACCATTTTAAAACTGCAAGATAATACCTTCAACGTCCCATATAAGTCAACAAGTGTATTTTATAAACGTATCATCACGTACTAAATATTCATTTACACTTTTGTTTTTAATAAAAAAATTGTTAAATGATCCATCTACAACCAGTCTAATCAAAACAATGCTCTTATATATCCAGTCTTTATCACTCAATCTATCACTCATCTTTCATACCCATTCACACACCATCAGGAGCAACGTGGGGTTAAGTGTCTCGCCACACATTGGCATGTAGAATAGCGGTGTTGGGAATAGAGCCTAAAACCTTCGAGTTGAAAGACGACTTGCTCTACTGAGCTACCGTCTCCCTGAAGATGAATGACATACCTCCCAAAAGTAAAGCCGAAGCATCTTGATCAACCCCTGGTGACTGGCTGCACTTCAGGTCATTAACCTCACCTCCATCATGGTAGTTAGTTCTTATCATCAAGTTCAAACCTTTTTTTTGGATCGACAGCTGAGATTTAAATGTGACAGTGTATGGGAACATTTTGCTTTTTGAGGAACTGTCTTTCGACACAATCATTCAGTGATTATTAATTACTGTATGAGACCAACAAGGCAAAATAGAAGACATTTATAGATTTATTTTGTGAGAGGATTTAAATCTGTATGCTGGGAACCACTTAACTTCATGCCATTTGGATGGTGTATGATAATATATTATTCATAATCATTCATAATATTTCATATTATTATTATATATGATAATAATAATGATAATTTATTTTAAATATCATCAAATGTCCATTAGATTCAAATGTGTTCATACAATGCTGATTAAGCGTGATCAGCTCCAGTTTTTCTCCGTATAGCAGTGTTTAGACATTAGACATTAGACATTAGATCTCAACACGAGTGTTGAGATCTAATGTCGTCCTCGTCATCTGTGACAGTATAAACAGATGATGTTCCCATATAAAGACACGTTTATAAGTTTTACTTGTGTACAGTATATTGCTATTGTATAGATCATAGACGTGTATGCTAGCAAAATTATTGTTATTGTTTCATATTGTGTTCCCATTTGTGGGCCCAGTGGACTAGCTGTTATCAACGTAATCGTAAAAGTAGTGATTATTGCATTTTACTGTACATGTTCAGTCTGAACAAGGGACAGAGAGAGAGAGCATGTCTGCGGTCACAGAGAGGGAAGCAGACGAGGGAGGGGGTGTTAGGACTGGTACTCCACAAAAGCATGACACAAGAGCACAACTCATAACAGTTCAGACTTCAAAAATAGGTTAAGTATAAGTAAATCACTTTACTTGTCTCAAAAGGCTGGTTCAGTACAAACAAATCCAAAAAGGGCAAAGATAGAAGTCATTATACAAGCAGTCGTTCAAAAAAACCAGGAAAACAGATCATGATCAATAGTAAGAAGGCTGGCGTGTCTGGCACAGAGGGGAAGGGAACACAGCTTATATACACATGAGGTGGAGCGAGACAACAAGACACAGGTGAATCTAATGAGGGCGGGGCAGACAATCGAGACTGGAGGCAAAACACACAGGGACAGGAAGTGAAGTGATCTGAAATGAGAGGAGAGGTAAGTTTCACAATAAAACTGGAAACATGAAACATGACAGAAAGAAATTAAACTCATAACCTTATGGGGAATGCCAAGATTCCCCATAAGAGAAGTAACAGAGGTTTATACTGATAATACTACACGATTTTCTAAACTGTAACAACAGAAATACAATATGTATTTATATAACGTTAGCATCTCTGTACGTCACATCATACAGTGTAATCTACAACATCGGTTTAATGAGTTATCTTATTACAACAGTTGTTGCCTAAGTAATTCAGCTAAATGATTATATGAAAACCAGGAGGGAGAATTGTGACAAATATTTATGCACCAAAATATGTTCCATAGTTTTATGTTATTGTAATACTGAATAACCTCCTAACCATAACATGCAGTCCACTGTCAATTTATCTATCAAACATCATTCAAACAAACACTCTATTTTTCTCTTTTCTGTGTTTTATGTACATAAACTTGTGGTGAAAATGACTCTGGAGAAGCATAGAGATCTAACAGCTCAGCTGCTGGAGAGTAAAGCAGGTGTGGTTTTTGATGCCCTGATTAGAGTTCTCAATGGGTCAGGCCGGCCTGACAAACCCGACTGGACCCGCGGGTTCGGGCCGAAAGAATGTGCAAATAAGGAGGGTCCGGTCGGGCCTCGGGCTTCCTTTTTTCTGCTCATAAAACACATTTCTTGCAGGATGTAAATTAAATGTTGTTTGTTGTGAATCATCACTGTTCACGTGTGGTGAAGAGTAAATCTGCCTGCTTGATGGAGAGGGGCAGACCTGACGCTGCTGTGTGCGTAACCCCCGACACTTTGAGCATGTTAGTGTCATTTTTGGAGCCCTTTTATGATGCTCATCATGAACTGGAGGGGGAGAAATATCCCACTCTGCATCTGCCATGGGCAGAACGACTCAGACATCACTGCCAGCAAAATACTGCGGTCAAGTGAGCCTTCATTCGTCTTTGCGTGGTCAAGTGAGCCGTCATTCATTTTTAAGTGCGCCCTTATAGTCGAACTTACGGTCGACTGAGCATGTCAGTGCTAGTTTCATACCGAGCAAATCGGTTTGCAAAATAAGACGTTACTAATAAAAGTGCAATCAATCGTGCTGATTTTAAGACATTGGGTCACATTGTCCAGAAGCTTTTGAACGAAATATTTTCCCTAATTTATTTAGATTTTTACTGTACAATAAAATCACTTTGGCCCATAAGTTCTGACAATGGTTGGTACGGTTGACCTCAGGAGCATGCTGACTACTACCTCACTCATTATCAACTATTTTTACTGTATAAATTTTGAGAAATTAAGCATCAAAGTTGTCCTTTTTTTACCCAGAAAAAGGCGGAAAAATAAAATTTTTACTGTACAATAAAATCACTGTGGCCCATAAGTTCTGACAGTGGTTGGCACAGTTGACCTCAGGAGCATGCTGACTACTACCTCAGTCATTATCAAACATTTTTACTGTATAATTTTTGAGAAATTAAGCATCAAAGTTGTCTCTTTTTTTACTCAGAAAAAGGCCGAAAACTCCATTTTTACTTTTTTTACATTTTTACATCAAAAAGTAAAAAAAGGACAACTTTGATGCCTAATTTCTCAAAAATTATACAGTAAAAATGTTAATAAGTGAGGTAGTAGTCAGCATGTCCCTGAAGTCAACTGTACCAACGACTTTAAGAACTTATGGGCCAAAGTGATTTTATTGTACAGTAAAAATTGAGTTTTCAGCCTTTTTCTGAGAAAAAAAAAGACAACTTTGATGCTTAATTTCTCAAACATTATACAGTAAAAATGTTTTATAATGACTGAGGTAGTAGTCAGCATGCTCCTGAGGTCAACTGTGCCAACCATTTTCAGAACTTATGGGCCAAAGTGATTTTATTGTACAGTAAAAATTGAGTGTTCTGCCTTTTTCTGAGTAAAAAAAAGACAACTTTGACTCTTAATTTCTCAAAAATTATACAGTAAAGATGTTTGATAATGACTGAGGTAGTAGTCAGCATGCCCCTGAAGTCAACCGTACCAACCACTGTCAGAACTTATGGGCCAAAGTGATTTTATTGTACAGTAAAAATTGAGTTTTCGGCCTTATTCTGAGAATAAAAAGAGACAACTTTGATGCTTAATTTCTCAAAAATTATACAGTAAAAATAGTTGATAATGAGTGAGGGAGTAGTCAGCATGCTCCTGAGATCAATTGTGTCGACCATTGTCAGAACTTATGGGCCAATGTGATTTTATTGTCCAGTAAAAATTGAGTTTTCGGCCTTTTTCTGAGTAAAAAAATGACAACGTTGATGCTTAATTTCTCAAAAATTCAGTAAAAATGGTGCGGGCGCACTTAAAAATGAATGACGGCTCACTTGACCACGCGAAGAGGAATGACGGCTCACTTGACCGCAGTAGCAAAATGCCCACGATAATGCACAGAGCGCAGCCGTGCGTCAACGGCATACTCACCGGTTGGGGAAAAAAAAAACATTACCAATCTCCACAAAGCTGTAACATTTCTGGGGCCGAAATTCAACCAGTTGCGGATGCTGTCCACTGACCAAAGGGAAAATTTACAATAGTATGTGAAGTCCCGCCTGTTAGCTGGGGTGGGGGGATTTCGGACCGGGTCGAGTTCAGGCGGACAATTAATGCTGGTGTGTCGGGTCGGGTTGTACTTTGCTGGCCCGTTGAGAACTCTCGCCCTGATGATGCATCAGTGCAGGGATGATACCTTCTGATTGTGTGACAGGGTAAACTGGTGCTTTTGTGGGGTCTGTAGGGACAGGCCTACTGACCAGGAGAGGAAAATCTGAGGCCACACTTCTCCCAGTACTGCCTACATTCACAGATACTGGGGAGATCTTATCTTATCCTGCCACTAGATGTGTTTATTTCAATTCAATTTATATATAACCAATTCATAACATACATTATCAAGACACTTTACAAACTGGCTTGTCATCACCAGCTGCAGTTTAGTGAGAAGCTTCCTGATCCTCAAGGACAATACACTGGTTTCACACTAGTTTCATGCCTGGCCTCTGAGTTACCTTCCAAGTCTCTTACATGTTCACATAAAGCCACCCACAAGTATTCAAACATCACAATGTTTATATCATCAACTTCATTTTTATTATTTATAATTAATGATTGTGTATTTTATGTTCAATTTCTTCAGTATTTTCATATAATTTTACACTAATTTACTTACATTTATACTTATATATATATTTTTTTTTCTCTGCATATCAATACATGAAACTTTATCTTACATTCAGCTGGTTTTAATGTGGGTAACGTCTCTTCAGTAACTGTATGCAACTGTATACACCCTATAGCACCTCTTACTGGCCATAAACTGCTATAACACAAATGTCACTCATGTTGTGTTACAGTTTTCTGTCGTGTGATTGGTCACGTGAATGAACACAGATCCACATCAAACATCCTCTAGGAAACGTGAAGGAGATTTTACAATGCAGTAAACTTTAAAAACAAATTAAACTGCGAGGCGAGGTAACTATTTAAATTACAAATATGATGATGTCAGTAGAGCAGTGGTAAATGAGGAGCTCAATTAGAAAAACGAATAGCAATTTTATTTGATTTTTTAAGTTTTAGTTGTAGGATACCTCTGCTGTTTTACATGAAATCCTGATGTATCCAACCTCAGTTTATGAACAGGTGACTTTGCTCAAAAAAGCTCTGTAAATATTTATATTGAGCTACTTATACATTCAGTCATCCATAGTTCAGCCAGTCTTTTTCTCTGAAATCAATCACTAAAAGTGATTGTATGGAGTTATTTTACGTATCAAGTGTTTAATCTCTTCATAGGTTTCCATTATAAGCTGTTTTTCACTTGGTGACACACATCGTCTCTTCTCTGTGATCGACCTCACGGTCTACTTAAGATACGTGAACGCACACACACGCAAATTACACCTGACTTGACCAAACCACGCCTTCTCATCCTGGTTTGACGTTTGTGCAACGGACTAAGCCAGAAAGAACTTAGTAGTATAGGTTTGCTTTTTCAGATATCCTGGATATAAACTGGGTTATGTTAATAACCTCAATATTTTTCCCCAAACCCTCTCCTAACTGATCATTATTTACTCACATTTACTTGTACAATAATTAGCTACAATAACATAAAGAAAAAATACCACTACAGCTGGTGCCTGTCTGCTAATAATATTAATACATTCAAAGAGACAATGCAACCTTTATATAACTCAGTGCCATATGTCAGTACATCTGAAGTTACCTGTTGTGATTTTACTCCCACCCTCATAGATAAGAAAGACAGGAACTAGAAAGAGAGACCATATCACTCCAGTGTTAGGGAGAGAAAGAACAAGAACGTACGTACAGTTTAGAATTCAATTTAAAATCCTCCTCCTCACGTACAAAGCAAATAATGATCAGCCCTTCATACCTGAAAGAAGTAGTTTTACCTTATAACCCTAACAGATCACTTAGGTCCCAAATACAGGTTTACTTGTGGTTCCCAGAGTCTGTAAGAGCAGAATGGGAGGCAGAGCCTTCAGTTACCAGGCTCCTCTCCTGTGGAACCAGCTCCCAGTGACAGTTTGGGAGGCGGAGCCTCTCTCTGTATTTAAAGTTAGACTTAAAACCTTACTTTTTGATAAAGCTTATAGTTAGACCTGGCTCATAGTTAGACCTGGCTCAGGGAATCCTGAATCATCTTTTACTTATGCTGCTATAGACTTAGACTGCTGGAGGAATTCCTGTGGTGCACTCACACTCGCTCTCTCACACTCAGGGTATGAATATGACTTCACTATATGTCCTTAACCTTGTTCTCCCTCTCTCTAGTTTGTCTTTCCTTCCTGCCCTCTCTCTTTCTGTGTGTGTCCTCATCTTGCAGATCCAGATCCAGTTTTGAGGCTATCATTGTTATCATTCATATCTTATGATCACCATTATTATTATGCTATAATTAAACATGATATTAGTATAATTTTATCAACAGTCTCTGCTGCTGATTGTTTAAATGACATTGTAGTTCTATAAACTGACTTATGACTTGATACAGTTGTTGTGTATCTGCTCCTGGTCTCTTTCCTCTGTCTCTACCTCACCTCCCTCTTGTCCTTTTACTCCCCCTTTCTGTCCTCTGTCCTCCATTTTCCTTTCACCCCAACCAGTCGAGGCAGATGAGTCTGGTTCTGTCAGAGATTTCTTCCTGTTTTTTTCTCTCCATTAGTGCTTGCACATTGTGTGAATAGTTGGGTTATTTTGCTCTCAATGATGTTGTTTATGTACAGTGCCTATACAAATATTAATAAAAAAAATTAATTGAATTGAATTGAACTGTTTTGTTTATTCAAGTAAAAATATGTTTTGTTTTCGCCTCTTTATTCTACGATTCAACACCTTTTTCAGGCCTGTGTGTAATATCTAAAGACAGGACGTGTTAGTGATACCTAGCGTCTTTTCAGACTGACTTTAGTTACTTTTCATTGACAGTAGTTGGTTTCCAACCTACTGCTCTGCATGTTTTCAATGTTTCCCTGCTCCAACACAGCTGATTTGAAGACCGTGTTTCCATCATACACCTCGGCATGGTTTGGAATGATAAAGCCCTCGGCCAGGCTTACAGTTCGACTGAGAACAGTACCTTTACTTGGTAGGCAGGGTGTGCACTGTGCCCGATGGCCATGTCAGCGAGATATGTAAGTGTGATGTTGTACCAGTCAGTGTCATGTAACGAAGTACAAATATTTACTGTACTGTACTAGAATTTTCACTTTGTTATTTATATTTCTGACAACTTTAACTTTTACTCCCTTAACCATCTTCGTCACGTTACTACAAAATAAAAGTTTAGTTGACCTAATGTCTGTTAATTGTCGCTAGTTAGCACCACCAGCTATTAGCCGCTCAGCTGTTCGGCCAACCGGTGAGCTAGCTCTTTACATGTTATGCTTTTATTATTAAGAAGCCACAATAAATGTCATGTTCAAAATTGTAATTGCTCACTTTGTACATTTTATATCAGAACATTACTTTTAATGCTTAAGTACAGTAAATGTCAGGTACTTTAAGACTTAGTAACTAAGTAATATTCTAAAAGGTGACTTTAACTTCTGCCAAAGTCATTTTCTGGTAAGGTATCGCTTTCAAGTACTTTGTACAAGACTGGTACCAGAGCACGGACAACAAACAACAACATCAAACACAACAGACAAAAATGGAGGACATGCAGCAGCTTGTTTTCATCTGCTCAGTTTGTGGCTGTATGTCTCAAAAAGATGTCAAGCTTTGTTTGAGAATAAACTGAGGGAGTTGAAGAAACACCGGTAGCAAGGGAGTGACACTTTTCTGTCGCCCAATCAGCTGACTATTGTGAGTCTAGCTTCATCCATTCCATTCCATTACTCTGGTACCCCAAGAGAAGGGCAACAAAAAAATGAAACGCTTGCTGCAGTTATTTAGGTACTATTCCTAATGGAAACACACTGTACTAAACCATTCCACTCAGTGGAAACATGCCAAAATAGTCAGGTCATCAACAAGCTCTGTACATTTCTAAAAAACAAAAACAACCCATTTATTTGAGTCAGGTGTGTTAGAGCAGGGAAACATCTAAAACACGCAGGGCAGTGGGTCCCCCTGTATGCAGTCATTTCACTTAGATAAATGTTGTTGGACATAAAATAAATAATTTCCTGTGTGCAGTGCAGGAATGTCACAAGGTGAGACCATACTGAGAAACACACAGAGTCGTGTAGAGCTGAAGAATGCAATCAGAATTGTGTGACCTCATTTGACCATGGCTCAATCTAACAGATATTTGTTTATGTTTAAAAGTTATGCACTATAGTTTTAAATATGACATAAAACTCATGGCTTTTTTTCTTTCAAACAAACACTTTATTTATCACATGTTTATAATAATCCCAGTATTGATCTGTTTGCTCCGCTCCCTCTACTGTTTCAGTGCTGTGGCTTGGCTGAGTCTAATGTTGAATCATTTAATTAGCTGTGGTTCTTTTTTATTGGTGGCAAGCCATGTAGGTGCACGGCCTCCTTTAATTGAATCACGACTCGTTAATTACTGTCTTTGTCACCTCAAGGGAAAAGTTAGTTTAGTTAAGAAGCTTGATTTTAGTTTGTATTTGAGGAAAAGCACAAGCTGGTTTCAAATATGGATGATATCCTAACTGTCTATGCAATGATGTGCACAATTATCCTAAAGTATTGTGTGTGAAAAGGTTGATTTGCCTTTGTTCTCTGACTAAATCTCCAGGATTTATAGCACTGCAGGTGATGTTAGGGGAAATACGGATGGGGAGATGTAAACGAGGAGTAATATCCATGTAGACAACATTCATGCATATTCATACAACCACCGGGATACAGACAGTATTATGACCATCATGTTTAGATTTTTTTTTTGGCTTGTTCACAAAGAAGAGAGCAGGAGTTCAGGGGGCTAAATGAGTGTTTATCATTCTTCCTGTTGCTATGCAACTCACTAATTAGCCATAGCTATCTAACCTGAGAAACAAACAGCATTCAATTGTTAAAAATAAAAACAGATAAGAGGCAGCAAAGTAATTGCTTTTCTTTTTCCTAAAGTAAAGGTTAAGCTTCCGTTGAAACTAAAGAAAAACCTGAGATCATTGTTACATTTTCTTTAGTGATAAGTGCTTACATTTTTGTGTGTTTAGAGGCTGCACTTTGTCCTTTTAAAATAAAATTAAACCTGCACTGCTGAATGTAATAAAAATGAAGATTTGCTGTTCTCTTCCTGTTACAGTGACTGTTTGTCACAACCGAACAAGGACTTGAACCCAATAGCACGACTCGGAGACAACTTCCAAAAATATTCCAATTTATTGGACAAAGTAACAAATAAAAATCACTCTCAAAGGAGGAAAAGTAACAACAGAAAATCACTCTATCGAGGAATCACTAGATCAGCAAAAAGCAAAAATAACAAATTATAATCACTCACTGGGAGGAGACTAAAGGTTTGGGCAAGGTGCCAAATCAAAATCACTCTTCACGAGGAAAAAACTCTGATGGCTCAAAAAGGGACAAAACAAAGTAGCAACTAAGAAATGCAAAAACCTTACAAACAATTGACGTGGCATGGATTGGCGTGGGTTCTCTGGCATGACAGACAAGATGAACTGGCAGAGGGAAGCACAGGCTATATGTAAACTCAAAGTAATGGGGAACAGGTGGAAACAATCAGGGCGGGGAAGATAATCAGACTGGCGGGAAACCTACAGGGGAAGGGCAAGTTATCTGAAACAAGAGGAAAGAGAGATGTCAAAATAAAACAGGAAGTCACAAGACAACAAATAGAAGGCAAAACTAAACAGAACTTAACACAACTTTCTAGATATGACACTGTTAGGCAGAAAAAAAATGCTCTCTATCTCTTTGGTCACATGACACAACATGATTATCACATCATATTAATGTCATTTTTCTGTACTTAAAAAGACTTCAAAGAGTCAGAGTTTCGTCTGACAAATGCTATTGGTATATTAAGCAAGCTTCATAATATTCTTTTACCTAATAGACATGGGATTTAATGTATCTACATTTTTCATAACTTACCATTAAGCCTCTTCAATATTGTCAAAGTCCCCATCAGCTGACACTGACAAAGACATCAAACATCTGATAAATTAACGCTTGGAGGGAGATCATGGCAGAGCAGTAGAATGAAAACCTGGAACAGACTGAGAATAGGACTAGGACTAGGAATAGGACTAACAGGCTCAGGGATAGCTTCTTTCCCAGAGCCATCAGAGAACTAAATAAATAAACGAAAGCAAAAACATTCATTCATAGGGAAACACCACTGGAAAGTGAAATAGTCTGATGTTTCAGTCACTTTGCACTTTGTCATCTTGCTGCTATATTTTGTCATCTTGCTGCTATATTTTGTCATCTTGCTGCTATATTTTGTCATCTTTGTAAATGTCATAGTCATAGTTTCTGGAAATATGTAAACAACATTTTCATATTCTTATTTTATTGTTAATATTTTTATTTTCTCTTTTTAAAATTGTTATTTATATATTGTATTTTGCACCAAGGGAGTGGCACCCAAATTTCGTTGTCCACAAAATAACGACAATAAAGGCTATTCTATTCTATTCTATTCTATTCTAGAAGTGGTGCTTCTCCTGCAGACGTTACTCTCAGGGTGACTCGTCGTTTCAGTTCTGTCTCCATTGGCAAACATGAAAGACAAAGATCTCTCTGTCCCGTACTTCACTGAACTCATTTTTCAGTGTGACCACTGTGTCCAGACTCTCCCTCTCATCAGTAATCAGTGTTTTCTTACTGTTCCGCTGGTTCAGTATAATCTCAGAGACAGTCATCCAGTGTATTCCAGAAGAGAATCTGCTAAATATATAGTGATTTTACACATATAGAACCATGATCCCTTCTCATGATTCCTTAGATATACTTGTCAACCCATGAACCCAGAGGAATTTAACAATCCTTTTGGAAGATGATCAAAAATGTTCTGTTCCTTATTCACATTTTCAGTGTCGAAGTGTGTATCCTTTAAGAACAAATGCAAACTGCTGAAAAACACATTAACCTCAGTCAAAGATGTAATTAAACACACTATAATTACGGCTGAAAGCCAGATAACCCCTGGTATACATGTTATTCTGTAGCTGTTCAACCACACAGGTAGTGACAACATTTTATGATACATAAAATGTTTTATTCAATGTTCCTGCAATATAATTCAATATATTGAAGGTACTAGCCATTAGTAGACCTGACAAAAAGCCAAGGTGCCCTTAAAATAAACTAGTCTGTTGTCCTCCAATGATGTCTGAAGGAAAAAAGTGTTTGCACCTTTTCCAAATGGCCACACTTGTAGGCGGTGTTAAAAGCCTGATATTACAAAGAAACGAGACACTTTCATAGTCAACCTTCAAAGCCATTCACAGTGTTTCTTATTTTGACAGCAGACTCACAGCGGGGTGATGTAAAATCCCTCTCCAGTTCAACCATCTTCTGGCTACATCCACAAAACAGATATTCTGCTCTGGATACACCTGCCATCCACACTACCCTGGCAATTTGAAGCCCTGAAAACATTTTTTTTTTAAACCCTACAGCTGCCTTTTTAGTTTGAAAATGATAACGCAGTTGCATGCTTTCAATTCCTCATTGTTCTTGTCAGCCATAACCTGACAAGTAGCTGTGCATAAAAATTGTCCTTTAACAGTTCAGGTTAACTGAACTTATCACCATAATAGAAGTGCTCTGACCCTTCATCATTATTTGTTCTTGTTAGTAGTGCTAAATGAGTGTCACTTATACCTGATTGGTCACATGATACTGTGTTTAGGGATGCACCGATCCAATATTTGTATCTATATTTTGTATAGAAAATTCTAGATCGGGTATCATGACAATGGGCTGATTCTATGCTGTGCACTATGAGTGACATCGTACGGAAGCAACACGCCGTGCAGAAGCCCACATTGTTTTCAAAATGAAGCAAGTAAAAGGATAAATTAACTTTTTCGCACTACCTCAGCCAACAAACTTGACGGCTGCTTGCATTACATGCGTAGTAAATGTTCCGAGGGGCGGTCATCATTATGGATGGGCAACCGCTGTCATCTGTCGGGGACAAGGGATTCTGGCTGCTAATTAGGCACCTGGAGCCATGGTACGACAAGATAAGCCAAAAATATTTGTCCAAGATGGCTCTACCTAAAGTGCATGGTAAAGTGTACAATCACATATTACAGAAGATAAAAGTTTTCAAAGCTCTGAGTTTCACTACAGATATCTGGAGCTCTGACGTTTAACAACACACTGGCTGGGTGACAGTTGCGTGCCACTAAGTGCAATGTTAAACGCAACAAACTTCCGTGGGTCACACACCAGTGATGCGATTGCAGCTACCCTAATGGAAATGTTTGACAAGAGCAAAATCCTTTGAGCAAAGTCCATGTGATTCTGAGGGACAACTCCAGTAACATGCGAAAGGCGATGGAGAACATGAGAGTGCGTAGTTTAGGCTGCTCATACAATGCATCTCATTGTGAATGAGGGAATTTTGTACTAAACTAAACCATTAACAAAGAACTGAAGCTTGTGAAGCTATTGGTTTATTTAAGACTACTGTACTGGTGCACATTTAGTTAATAATTCAGTACATTTCTATCTGTTTATATATTTTTAAAAAACAGGAAAAAAAGGTTCTGATGTTGTCTTCCACAAAAGAATGATCCCAGTATTTTCCAAACAATGAGACATACCGTTTGTTACCAAAATTCTGTGCTGTTTTTCTGTATCAGTATCGGATCGGGATCGGCCAATTCTCAACCGCAGATATCGGTATCGGAAGGTGAAAAAAGCGGATCGGTGCATCCCCTAACTGTATGTACTGTATTATCAGGTGTGTTAGTATGGATGCTTCTAAATGCTTGTGTGGTCACATATCTAATTTGAATGAATACAGTATGGATGGAACCTCTTTTACCAGGTGGTTGCATGTGAAAGTGACATAAATACTTAACTGCAAAGGTCATTTGGAATGTTGGTTGTTGAATATTGTCAGTTTAAGGTAGTTGAATATTTGCTCAAGTTTTCAAACACTGTTTATTGATCAAACTGCCAAAAGGCAACAGACCAACCACGAGCTATGAGAATGGCCTTTGTGCTGAGAAAGTGTTTGAAATGGTACTGAATGTGTCCACAGATCTGGTCACAGAAATTGCAATTAGAGGTAGTTTGAGGAGGCTGAGCTGCAGGAGCACAGTCTGACCTCGGGAAGGATTAGAGACCACCTCCTCAGCTCATGACGTCTAAGTGGTGGTTGTTTGACAGGTGTTTTTTTAAACCCTAATCTGTCTTAATCTGTGCTCATACATTATTTTATTTGTAGCCACCACAATATTTACACTGATCGCCATATGATTTCTTTCTGTGATGTTAGAGCATGAGGAGGACTTTAAGTCACTCAGACCTCTTCTTCTCTGTTTTTTTCTATTTCCTTGTCTGTCACTTGCATACACACAGATGCTCAGATGTGCACATACACACATTGACACACACAAACCCACTGACGGCAGATTGTACAGTCAAACTTATAAGAAACATAATTTTATACTTGCAAACAACGATGACATCAGTGAGTATTTGAATCAAGGGCATGGTCATCAGTCCAGATGTGATCATAATGTGGTCACAGAAGACACATCCAGGATGCATTTTAATGACAGGTGTGAACAGTCATAATTAACATGATGTGGCAATGATTGCATTAGGACTGACGATAATACTGTTGTAGGTGTGAAAGGAGTCCTTTACTTCAAACACAAAGAAACTGCTACTGAAAGTAAAAAGAGTGAAAACTTGCGTATGCAGGCTTAACATCTACAAGAAACTTCTATTCCTGATCCAGTCTTTGTGAATTACTAGATGACTTGGTCTATTATGCACATAATTCAAATTAAAAATTAAAATTTTGATCTTGAAGTCTGTTATGTGCTTGCATGTGAGAACATGTGTGGAGTTATAACCAGTTTCCCTAAAATCCAGAGGCTCCAATACCTAAGGCCACTCAGTCTTTGTTACCGACAGTGGTCCTTTCCAAGGCCACAAAGGTCAGGCTTGAAAGCTCTCATTGGAAACCAAAAAATGGGAATGATGAAAGGACAACTGAGAGAAGCAAGTTTGATTGATGGTCTGCAGTTGTAGACAGAGAAGAGGAATTGTGTCCTAGGGGAGGACGAGACAAATGTTGAAAGAGATGTTTGTTTTGCTGCTTCTGCTGCCTGCAACTGGTTAGTAGCTTTAATGCCTGCTTCCTGTGTGTATTGATTGAAATTATTCGCAAACACAAAAATATGCATGCATGCTAGCAAAGACAAGCACACAGATATACACAGCCGCTCCTCTCTCTGAATTTGACATGTGTTTTTATTAAAGTAAGCAGCTGCTCGATGGCGCTAAGGAGTAATGGGGATTGACTCTGGCATAATTATACAAACCCCTGCATGAATTTGGTCCTAATGGAAGCTGAACACTTAACCCAGACTAAATGCAGAAGGGCAGATCAATGCTGAGAGGGTTTTTTTCCTCACTTGAGCAGCAGCCAGTTGTTTCCAATGCAGGGAATTTACATATGCAATGCATCTCCTTTAAGACAATCATGGTGAGGCAGGAGCTCCGGCGCCACGGGACACGTCAGGTGGCGATACCTTACAGGGCTTAGAAATGAAAATGCATGTATGAAAAAGCCTCTTGTGAGGGAAATATGCAAACATGCAAACACACGCTCTTGCATGCATGAACAGAACTCATTTCAGGCCGTTTCTGTGGTAAAGACAATTGAAACAAAACAAAAACAAAATGAGCTTTAATATGTGCAATTTCCTGCCTATGAACTTTCATGGAAAATTATCTTTTGATACAATATACCACAAAGTTTTTCTCTGGAACTCTGGAATTACATTGTGTTTCTAACTGTTACTTTCCAATCTGACTTTACTTTACAAATATAAAATTGAAGTTAAGGTATATCTCTTTTATATTAAGATTTTATTTACAAAAACAGAGATCCAGCACACAAAGCCTCTTTGTCAACACAGAAACCACAAATCCAGAGTAACAGCAACTGTCTTCAGGACATGGGAACGGACACACTCTGCCTCTTTTTTGTCTGGCCCATTGACATGTAAATGTCCTCCTGCTATAAGGCATCAGCAGAGAGCAGTGAAAGAGAAAAAGCCACTAAATTGAAATGTCAATAGTAATTTTTGGCATGCAAGGGACATCTGAGAGTCAAGGGCTGCCTCCCTGGAGAAATGTAAAAAGGAAGAGAGTGAGGGAAGTACTGAGAATGTGGAGGGAGGATGGTGTGTGTGTGTCTGTGTGTGAGAGAGAGGGAGAGAGAGAGAAGGAGAGAGACATGGAGGATATGCAAGAGATGGAAGATGTAATAGAGGGGGAAGACAGTGTGATGGAGGGGAGGAAGAAGGGACAGTAATAGTAGTCAGAAGGTGAGCTGTCAGAGGAGAAGCAGGGCAGGAATATCCAAGAGGGAGGAAGAGGTGGGAGTGAAGGGAGGAAAAGAAAGAGAGAGTGGGGGAGAAGATGCATGGAGGCAGGATGGCTGAGCCCCACTCCTCCTCTGGGGAATCTCTCCCCATCCTCCTCCACCTCCACTGATTGACAGGCAGAAATACCACAGGAGCCACCTCCCGTAATGATTTGATGAATGAGCTTCTCCGACCAGCCCCCTTGCCCGCACCCCCATGCCACTTTCACACCTCCACCCTCCCTTCACACTTAGCCCTCTCTCCATCCCCCATCACACACCAGCACATCGACAATATCTGCATTTACACTGGAACATATTACATACAGTGTCGAGTACAAAGTGTTGTACCTGTAGTTCTGTGCAATGAGGCTTGGGTTTCATTTCCAAACATGCAAGTGATGCTACCAACAAACTACTGGTCTGGTATTTAATATTTTTTCTATCTGAAATAATGTATGAATATTAACAGTCACTCAAACCAAACCATCTAAGCTTTTGTCTGATTTAATTATTGTTGTGATTGTGCAGCAACAACACACTATACAGTGCTGAGCAAAGTCATTAATAGTGGATTTTCTAATCAATGGCTCTGGCTCTGTCTTGTTTGTCTAATCAATGCTATGCTCTGATGCTGCTTTTATTTTATCTGACATGTCTTTTGTGTCCCTCTGTGTCGTCTTCTGTTCTTTTCTCTTCACACACACAAAAAAGATTTTCAAAGGTTTTTTTTTTTTTAAGTGTAGAAAAAAGGCCATGAAATTATTCTAGCAAAATTGAAAAATGCACAAATAATCCTTCGCTATGTGAATAAATGCCATAAAATGACCCTGGACAGCTGGCTGCACAATCAAAGCAGAAGTACTGTGCTGTTGCCTCATTCTGAAAAAGACTTATGTGTTATGTCTTAAAGGGGGTAGAATGGAAACTACAATTAACGTTGCTTTTGGGTGTGTATCTGCATCATTACCGCGTCTATGAATCCCTAAAGTTTTACAACAAACTCTGCTGAGAATGCAGGATTTTATTGTGTTCTTGAGCTCTTCCAAGTGGATCTCAAAAGTGCCTGCTAGTTATGTAACTCCCGATACATCCAACCAGATGCCCTGTCTTGTCTTTTATCCCTGAAGAAGCCCCTGCCAACACTGACACCATTCTTCCCCACTCCTGTGTAGTGGCAGCTCTGACCTGGGAGGTTGAGTCTCTTGTCCGAGGAGCTCACTTAACAGTACCAGACCCAGGCACTGGTCCTCCCGAATGTCTGGTGGTCCCTACCTCTGTCCGTTCTCGAGTCCTCCAGTGGGCACACACATCCAGGTTTGATTGTCATCCTGGTATCAGCCGCACACTGTCCCTCCTGCAACAACACTTTTTGTCACCGGTCTTCCACCTTCTCAAGGTAATGTGGTAATTCTCACTATTGTGGACAGATTTCCTAAATCCGTGCATTTTGTGGCTCTCCCCAAACTTCCCACAGCCTTTGAGACTGCCAACCTTTTGGTACACCATGCATTTCGCCTCCATGGAATCCCTGCTGTCATCGTCTCAGATCGAGGACCCCAATTCCTCTCCCAGGTTTGGAAAGCCTTTTGTCGTGCCCTGGGGGCCTCTGTTAGCCTTACTTCTGGTTATCATGCAGCACTCCGTTGTGTTACGACCAGTAATCCATCCTCTTGGAGCACTCATTTAGGATATCAGATCTTGAGTGTGTTAAGAACCACCTGATTATCAGTATATAGAGAGGGTTTTGCAGGTAAAGAGGAATAAAGTAGAGCAGGTATAGAAGATCCCCTACAGGATGATAGTTCCAATTTACACCAAGAGGATTCAGGAGATTTTAACCAGTAGCAAAGTTTATGGATGTGAGCAGCCCAATAGTAAGTTAGAAAATTAGGTAATGCAACTTACTTTTCCCTAAATTTAATTTACAACATGAAAAGGTGCTGAAGTTCTCCAGAATATTTCAAACAGCAGGGATAGAAGTGTGTAGGATCGGTTATATCCAATAACAAATCATCCACATACAGCATTAATTTATATTCAATTCCATTACGGGTGATTCGTTTGAAAAAAGAGGAAGATCTTAATGCAATAGATAGAGGCTCGATAGCAATGGCAAAGACCAAACTTGGCGACTTCCACGTTCAAGGTACCCCGTCCCTGCCGTTATGGGAATAAGATATTGAGCAGAGACCTATACCAGGTCTGCTCGAGCTGCTTAGGGCTGGAACATGCCCGGCAGGCTATCTATGCCCCCGGCTCTTGTCAACACTGTGCCTGCAGAGACAAAAGTCTCTGCAGGCAGCTGGCACACCAAGCCAGCCTGTCTGACAGTGACCCCATCACCCTACCGGTGACCAAGTGGTCGAGCCCGCAGTGGAGGCGCCGGTGGATAGCACTGACTGGGTCTGAGCTAGCTCTGGCTCTCCCTCCCAAGAAGGACATCCTGGAACTGGACCATGGGGAGGAAGAAGAGGAAACCTCAGATATCCTCATTTCAGAGGACGATGATGAGGATTTATGAACAGGCCACACAGTCCCCTCATGGGGATGGATGTGAGAGAAGCACGCCAGCTTCTCCTCTCCCCATGGACCTGCTCGACAAGTGTACATGCGCGGCATGCGTTGGACATCCCCAGGCCTGCTGTTGCTACAGAGACTACCAATTACAGCCAAAATGCTTGATTGTTTTATGAACATTTTAAAGCTACTGGGTTTTTATTTGAGTCCTCCTGTCCTCCACATGACTGTTCATCTACAGAAGAGTCTGTTGGCCAGGATCTGTCAAATCAGACTT
This sequence comes from Solea solea, assembly GCF_958295425.1. Taxonomy (NCBI): domain Eukaryota; kingdom Metazoa; phylum Chordata; class Actinopteri; order Pleuronectiformes; family Soleidae; genus Solea; species Solea solea. Next base: position 9,653,658 of record NC_081138.1, read on the forward strand.
TTACGGTCCTGTTACGGTTTCTGAGGTACATAAAGCCCTCAAGCTTTTGCTCACAACTAGAGCTGCAGGCCCTGATAAACTGGACCCTTACTTTTTAAAGTTAGCAGCACATTTTATTGCAACTCCTATAACACACATTTTTAATCTTTGCTTGAGCACAAATGTAATTTCTTGTATCTGGAAGTCAGCATTTGTAGTTCCCCTGCTCAAATGGGGTAACCCCACAATTTTAAATAACTACAGGCATCTCAAAACTCAATCTGGTTTTAGAAAAATGCTTAAAGTTTTAAATGATTTTATTGAATCTATGGATAGCAAGCAGCATTGTGCAGCCCTCTTTATTGGCATTTGACACAGTGGACCCCTTTGAGCTAAAGCACAGACCATCTAAAGCTGGACTGTCTCAAAAAACTGTTAGTTGGCTTGTCAATTATCTTAGAGACAGAACACAGTGCGTGCAGGCAGAGGGCTGCACCTCTAGCTCTCTCATTGTACGTAGAGGTGTACCCCAGGGGTCAGTCCTGGGGCCAATCCTCTTCATTTTGTACAACAATGGCATGGATCAAAATGTGTCAAATGTGAAATCTCACTTTATGCTAATGATACTGTACAGTTCCAGCACCCACTCCAGAAGGGGCCCTCTCCCAGTTACAACTTGCTTTTAACATGGTTCAAGAACATTAGTGTGATTTCAATTTTTTTTTAAAGTTTACATGCTCTTGACACTGTGTATCATGGAGCTCTGAGGTTCATTACTGGTTTTAAAGTGCTTACTCATCACTGTACACTGTATGATCAGGTTGGATGGTCCTCCTTGTCAATACGTAGACTCAGACATTATAAAATACTTAGACAGTATAATTTGAATGTTATTGAACAAGCCTCCCAATGATAACAATATTTCTTTCAAAAATAAAACACTTGAAATGCACTGTTCCAAATTATTACACACAAAGTTTCAAAACATTTTATAGGTTGTAAAGAATAGAAAATGGTAATTTGTTGAAATTGCAGCAGGTCATATTTACTGAAAACAAAAGCTATATTGAAGGTGACATAGACCGGAAGCTCCAATTAACGCTGCGTTTTTGTGTGTATCTGCGTCATTACCTCGTTTATGAAACCCTAAAGTTTCAGAACAAACAGTTCAGCCACTGCTGAGAAAATAGTGTTGTATTGTTTTCCTGGGCTCTGCGAAGCGGATCGACACTTCCTTAATTTGATGTCGTCATCAGAAATCCTCACCACCGTAGCGCCTCCCGGTGCGGGCACTAGTCCGGACACATCCGGTTGCGTACATTCAACCGCAGAAGAAGAAGAAGAACTAGTCTCGTTGTAGCTGCTGAGATGCAGAGCATCCACCGTGCCAGAGGGGGAGCTGTGTATCTGAGCGCTGGCCTATCTATTACGTCACTTCCAGGTACCTGGCCAATCACAGGACAGTAGGAAAGCTCTCGTTGGCTGGCCAATCACAGCAACTGTTTGGTCTGAAACAGCGCGGCTGACGAGAGCGTCAGCGAGGAGATATTTTGATCGGCTCGTTTGCAGCGATTAGGAGGTTTTTAATCATGAAAACAAGTTAATATATGTAAGTAGACCTCCATAACTAACATATATGTGTGATACAAGCATTCTATGTCGCCTTTAATCAAAAACTTCTTAACAGGTCAAGTTACATTTTAACATAAGACCCCTTATTTGGTAGCACCTTCACAATTTTTGCATCCATCGAACTTGTGAGTTTTTGGAGAGTTTCTGCTTGAATGTCTTTGCAGCATGTCAGAATAGCCTCCCTGAGCTGCTGTTTGGACGTGAACTGCCTCCCACCCTCATCTTTGCTTGAGGATGCTCCAAAGGTTCTCAACAGGGGTTGAGGTCAGGGGAGGATGGGGGCCACACCATGAGTTTCTCTCCTCTTTTTTAAATGGATTTATTTATTCATGTTACAGGTACAGTACAGCGAAATGTTGTGAAAAATTGTAACATTTTTTTCTTCTTTCAAAACAGCCATCGAGATGTTTTGGGGGCAAATGGTGACTTCCACTCTAATACTATACTCCTGTGTGCTAATAGAGATGCAAAGGCAATGCTGTCTTTTGTTGTTCTCCTGGTTATTGGACGGCCCTGGAATACTCCAAAAATGGCTATATCTGCACACAGTGTCAATACAATATTTAATGCCTCAAAGAGGTGTTTAAAAATGGCTGTCCAGTAGCCTTGAAGGCAGGAACAAGACCAAAGCATGTGTGTTTGCTGGTGACATGTGACATCTATTGCAAGCATCAGTGACATTAGGCCGGGTGGCAAGTGTTGTCATGTGACTCCGTGCCACGGCACCAGCTGTTAGCCGTTTAGCTGTTTTTGGCTACTCTACCCACCTCTGGTTTTACAGGCATCTACTTGGCAACAAGGTATGTTACTGTTTTCATTGCGGCGCTTAGCTTCATTATAAGAGTGCTAATTTTGTATCTTTTAGATAATGTTGGCCACCTGGCTGATCTGATCGAACTGTGGCCTGGATGACGTCACAATCAGCTCTCCGCTGCTGCTTTGTCTCTGCTCTGTCTCAACGGTTTTGTTCACTACTGCTGTCTTGCGGCTGAGTCTCTGCCACTGCTTTAGTTCTGGAGTTTCAGGGCCGCTGTCTTGGCTCTCGTGGTCCTGGGCCTGCTCGTAGTCGGATCCCTGTTTCCTGTTCTGGTGGCTTGTGCTGCACTTCGTGTTTGCTTTGTTTTATTCTGACATCTTAGTTTAGGTTTATTTTTATTGTGTTTATTAACTTAGTTTTGTTATTCCACTGCCCTTTTTGTTTTGATTTCTGAGATTTATTTAGGTTTATTTGATTAATTAACTTTTGTATTAAAGACATTTTGTTTAGGTAATATGGTATTTAATTGCTTGATGTAGTGTTATAAAGATTTATTATTTTCTTTGTAATTATTCTGGGCAATCATATTTAGTTTAGTCTGAATATAATTTGCCCAGTCCTTATTACAGTCCTGAGTTTGTTTTGTGTGTGATTAAGGGGCCGTCCACACGGAAACAGGATTAGGTGAATACGCATACTTTTTTTAGAGGCATTCCTTCCACACAGAGACAACGTTTTGGTGGACCTCAAACCGTATTTTTTGATTGTTTAACGGTTTTAACAACTACTGTCAATGAAAAGCAACTACAGTCAGTCTGAAAAAACACTAGATATTACTAGAAAACGTCCTGTCTTTTGAGATTTTACACCCGGGGAAAAAAGTGTTGAATCGTGAAATAAAGAGAGGAGAAAAGGGGAAATGTATTTTTACTTGAATAAACAAAACAGATAGGTGATGTTCCACACAGTCTGCTGCACTGAACATCCAAAGCTCATCTGTGACTCCATTTATGTGCACTGTGTGTGTGTCTGTGACTTTGTGTGTGTGTACACTGTGCTGCTCTGCGTTCATGCATTGTGTGTGTCCAACTCTCCGCCCGCAGTAAATACAGTTAGATGAATCTCATGCGGCAGTTTGTCTACAACATCTTATTCTCTGTTTTTTGGTGTAAAGTTACAGCACAACTACAGTGCTGGCATATGTACTACAGCGTTTTGAGTCATTTCAGTGGGTTCTGTGTGGACGGAGATATTTCCTGAAACGATGCCATCTTTACGGGGATATTTACAGGGTTTCCATGCTTAATTCTTGTATCTTATTTTAGTTGCTGAGGCCGGTGGTGGTGGTGCTGGTGACTTGGGTGGCGGTGTCCGTCTTTCCTGTGTGCTGTGTTCCCCTGGGATTTGGGTATTCACTGTGTGTGTGTGTGTGTGTGTGTGCCTGACACATAAATGGATGACTTATCATATTTAGTTTGGACTCATCCCCTTACTAGCTTAATTTCACCACAAGCCTCAGCCTGAATAGGTTAATTTTTATATAGATGGTTGAATTGTGCTTTTAAAAGATTTATATAATAAAGTGTACACATTATTTTAACATTTTGAACCACGTCTCCTGCCTTTTTAGACAGGCGTGGACACCTTAGTCAGCTTTATGCAAGACACTGACGCGGTGTCAATATCTCATAAACCCATGCTAAAAACAGAAACATCCCTTTAAGTTTAAGAGCGTGTGAATCACATGCTTGCTTACTAATTAGGAGCTACTGAATGCACCTGAGTTGTGCTCACAGCTGAGAGAGCAATCAGCCTGACTGGAGAGCTACAGTATAGATGCAGGTCAGAGTTTCCTGGTTTGTTGTCTTTTTTCCAGAAAGTCTTCAGTGGACTTTGTCTGTTATCTGTTTTGAGTGTTTGTTTCCTCACTGACAGCCCCTTCACGTTTTGTTTGGAATCTATCATTTTTTAATCAGTGAGTGACAGCCCATTTTTTGCTTTGATTATCTCATGGTTTTTTTATAGTTTCTCAAACTGTGAACCCTTCAGGATTTATTTATGGGGAAATGTAACATTAGGTTTTTCAAATGCAACTTTTGCCTGTAGAGGCTAAATTGAAGAAATGTCACTGATTCATACTGAAATATAATCAGCATTGACTGCCTTGATTCCAAAACCATGATAATCACAAAAATAATTATACAATAACAGGTAGTAATAACATCAAATATATTGTATTTAGATCACATTTCTCTCATGACTGCTATGTTCTACTAGCTGTTCCTCCCTCTCTTGAGTTTCAGAGATTTGTGCATGCTTTTTTATTGATGCACTGCAGTATTGGAGGAAGTAGGTATCAAGCTGATCAAATTGTATTGATAGTGTATTGATTAAACTCTTTAATTTACTAGATTAAACTATATCTTATTTTTTCAAAAATCTTTTGACTAATTGGGGTAAATGGAAATGTAAACCTTACATTTAGTCAAGTGCTGTGTGTGTGAGTCCTCACTCACACACAGCAACCTGATAGAGGGTGATCTCTTTGACAGGACTTGTGATAGCACATGTGTATTATAACATGTGGACAACTTCCATGTGGAACGGCTGGTGCTCAGTCAGGCTGGGTAAAGGCAGGAGACGAGACTAAGAAGAGAAGAGAAACAAGAGCAAGCGTGGAGGAAAATATGCAGGCAGGATGGAGGAGCGCTTCAACAAGAGGGAATTACAGAAATAGATATGAATGGAGAGAAGGTAAAGAAAAGGTCAACATGTGAGAGCGAGAGCAGCTGTGTGAGAATATGCATGGTGTGATTCCCTGGAAAAGCAGATGTTCTTTATCTGCCAGGAAACAGGAGACTGCTCCCACAAAAGCCTTTTTTCACAGGTGAAGCACATGAGTATTCACTTACAAGACTCTCACTGCCAGTTTGGCCTTTGTGAGACAGAACCTGGAAGAACCTGAAACTGAGATTACACACACACACCTAAACATCTGAGAGGCATGCCAGTGAAAGCCAGACATTTCCACCTGACACACACTTTGTCCCCTCTGGTTATTTTTGCATACTGTCCCTATAGTTTTTGCAACAGTTGAAAGCATAGAGACACTCTCAGTGATGCCCAAGTGGAAATGTATCATTTTAAAGCGTGGGTCAAATGGCCTCTCTGGCTATTGATTTGGCTTGTCCTCCTCTATTACTCCTGTGTTATGTATTGCACCCTTTATCAGAGCTGCGACAGCCGCAAACACATTAAGCCTGAGCAGCTTCGATCCACCATAAAGCGTCCCAGCATGTTGGCTGCTGTGCTGTGCTGGGTGGAAATGAGCTATAGCGATCAAGGACAGATCTACCGTGTTGTTGCTGCTCTCTTTTCTGGAGTTACGACCCAAAGTCACGGAGTGTTGGCCAGACTGAGAGTATTCAGCTTGCCTGCCTCCGCAGGGACTCACCTCATCACACAAGGTCACTCACTCGTGTTCTCAAGATAAACTGCCTGCATATGAGAAAGATGATGTGTTAGGGTTCTGTGTGGAGCACTCACCTACTTAACTGAGAGCACAAAGGGTCATGCATGAAAACCAAATTAGGTACTGAGCATGTTTCAGAGTGACAAACAAGGAGCACCCACATGGGTCTAACAACACAAAAAGGCTGAAAATGAAATGAAGCCATGTGGTCACATTCATGAAAGACAGCTACAGAAAAATAGCAGTGATGGAATCTATGCAGCCGCATTCAGATGCTTGCTTGCAACAAAAACATGATGTTAGGTTGTTAGGTGTGTTACAACGGCAGGCTTTTTCCATGTGAGTGTGTGATGGGCTGCAGGTGTTTATGCTTGGTTGTGTGAGTGTCTGAGTTGATCCTGCACAAGAGGTTCCAGTAGCCTGATTGTCCCAGCTGCAGTGGACTTCCCTTGAACCACTCAGCCAGACTGTCAGCAGATATTTTGTGCTTGTCTTTAATAAATCTTTAAAATTATGAGTTTTATTTGTTGCTGGTTGTTACTTTTGGGGTTGAGACGAGGGAGTTTCCTCACTCTTATTGTGAGTTTCTTCCCTTGGCCTGGTTGTAACAAGGTGGAAAGAGAGAAATTAAAACATTTTCCATTGCCTCTCCTCAATAATATGAAAATATGAGTTTGACTGATGCACACATATTGATTGAACTTACTGTTCTTTGTGTACAATTAAAAAATAAAATAAACCAATTTTTATTGGCTTATCGCACTAATCTGATTAAAAAATATATCATACAGGGGTATGACAGATGTTAAACGTTTTATATAAATCTCCAGTGCATAACTTTTGGTGACTTATGGTTTATGTTATTATTCTGCCTCTGTTTGGTCTTTTTGAACAGAAATGAGGTAACAGCAGTTTTAATCCTGCATCCTTCATCTGAAAAATGAGTTCTGTCAAGCAATATTATCAGACGTGACTGAGGGAGCATTTGTATATACAGCTGCAGCACAGGGCGAGTGGAGACAAAATGGTTATCAAGTCTGAATGACAAGGTTTTTGATGCAGTAGAATTGACCTCTAAATCTTTTTTATGAGCTCTTCTATGTGTTTTCAGTCATACTCCAACTTGTTTGCAGCCGTCTCACTTTAATACCGCAATGTTGTTGTTGCCTCTGTCTATCAATAAATGACTGTGTGTAGTCACTGGGTGACACGAGATCTAAACACTGCTATACAGGAAAATAGTCGTGCAGAGCTGATGGACTTAATCAATATTGTGTGAACCTATTTGACAATGAATGTAATAGAAGTTAAATAAACTAAAATGTTTTACATGGATTAAAACATGCAACTATAGATTTTCCTGTACAAATGTATGAGTGGAGGTGACCTGCGGAGCGAACTGAGCCTTAATAATTTTGGAATACCCTCCTATCATGGCATCATCCCATCATCCCGCTCTGACCCCAGCATAGTGTCAGAGTGTCTCCCAGTATGCAAGTGTTGTTGTGCAGAGAGCAAATGGCCTGTTACATAATACATGACCACCAATGACTTGAAGAGCCAAGCTCTGCTGGATCAGCTGCAAAAAAATGCCACCGCTGCTGCTCTGGGCAACTGAGGGCCCAGAGCGGTGGCTGAAGATAGAGGCAGCCTTTACTTCCCCCAACCCCATGAAGAGAGCTTGGTCACCCATGTAACCTTTTGCATGAGTGCTCTCAATCTGCCACTCACCAGAGAGCAACTGCAGACATGGGGCAGACAGAGGGCATTAGGTGGGATTATCACTCCCACTGCCCTTTGTTGTTTGGATGTTAGTCTCTCACTGACTCACTCTTCCCCTCCTCTGTCACCTCCCTCTCCCCCCTCTCAATTCCTCAAAATGTCTCGCTGGTCCAGCTCTGGCACAGCATTCTGAAACCAGTAGTCCACTTTCACAGCTACAGGTCATGCAAACAATCAAATATTGACTGAACTAAATATTTGGTGTGGGGAGTCAAGTTTAATGCCAGTATTGTAAATTGTTTGTATTTATATAGAGCTTTTCTAGTCTTGATGACCACCAATGTCTGGATTTCCAGTGTGGATTTGCAATCAACTCTCTATCATGTTACTTTTGTTATGACCCTAGGTCACATATTTTTGGTTCCTTTTCCAGTGATTCCAGGGTCAGGTTTTCAATATCCTGGTCCTGATCCAAAATGTCAGTCATCATCTACCGCTTTATCCTCCACCAGAGGGTCGCGGGGGGTGCTGTGCCAATCTCAGCTACATCGGGCGATAGGCGGGGTACACCCTGGACAGTTCGCCAGTCCATCGCAGCCTGATCCAAAATGGATTTTAAAAATAAAAATGTCATCAGTAGTAATAATAAGAAGAAACTGATTGATTTTCATCAAAATATTATGGCTTATGATCCATACTGTCATTTTGTGGTGATGTTGCCTTCTAAAGCTTATCAGCACATACTCTCTCTCTATAAAATGCCTTTGAATATGTTTAAAGAAGGCAGTGTCTGTAGTGAAATTAGGTTTTTCGCAGGGGACTCTTTCCATACATGAGCCATCCAGTGTTAAAAAAGAGAAATCAGCTGTATTAGAGGGAGTACTGTAGGGTTTTAATAGCCTTCTGGAGGAGTTATATGGCTTGATTCAAATATGGTGCCACTGTATCTACAACGGTGTCATCCACATGTAGTTTAGCTGTATTGTCATTTATAAAAATAGAAAATAGTAAAGGGGCTAATGGTCTCATATAAAATGATGACCATTGAAAACAGCATGTGTAAAAGTCTATATACATATTTATATATATATATATATATATATATATATATATATATATATATATTATTTTATTTTTTTTAATCCGTCCAAACTGACTTCCCTACAGGGTGTCACACACACACAACCCACAAACCACTAGAGGGGTTTTCACTTGAATGTAGATTAGAGTTCTCAATGGGTTGGGCCAGCCCGACAAACCCGACCGGACGTGTGGTTCGGGCCGGGTTCGGACGAAATAAATGTGCAAATGAGGCAAATGCGGTGCGCATACCATCAATAACCAATCTCCACAAAGCTGTAACATTACAGTGGCCAAAATTCAACCAGTTGTGGATGCTGTCCACTGACCAAAGGGAAAATGTACAACAGTACGTGACGTCCCGCCTGTTACTTAGCCGGTACTGGAGGACCCAGATAACGCGAGCCAGGAGACAGGTGCTGCGTCAACAGCAGCAGCGCCCGTCTCCCGCTGCAAACACACGCTTCGATCAATGGGAAAATGGGGGGATTCCGAGCTGGGTCTGGTTCGGGCGGACAATTAATGCTGGTGTGTCAGGCCGGGTCAGGTTCAGTCTTAATTCAATTCAATTCATTTTTAGTGAGGAAGTAGCATCCTGTGTATCAAAGCTGCTCTCTGAATCTGCAGTGAGGAGCTTTTCAATAACATGGTTGAGCTAGTAAGTTCATGGTTAATAGGCTACATGTTCATTCATGTGCTGGGCATGTCTCGTGGTGTAATTGAAAGCACCAAAGGACACACTAAATGGACCTTGTGGCGAGATTGTTTCCTCAAATGCTTTTTTCAATGTCAAGACATTTTTTATTTGACATGTTTTCATGGTTTATTTAAATTGGGATCTGTTTGTTGTGACACAGACATTTTAGTGACAATTAGCAGCTTCTTAAACTGAATTATATATTGTACTGTGCTTTAATTTAATTTAATGGAACATATTAACCTCTGAACGATTGTGATTCAACCAGAACGTTCTTTGATTGAATGTGGCATGTCCCCTTTATTGAATGTCGCTGTCTGACCCACCCGATCCCTCTGTACCCATCTTTAAGTGTTGCTGGTTGACACTGTCCCTGAACTCTGACAGCAAATCGGATCCGGTCTACCATGAACTCTGACCAACACCCTCAGTCAAATGTCTTGATTTTCCAGAATCATTTATCTACTCTTGCCTTTCAGATCTTTCATTCCACAGACCTAATTGTCAATATTTTCACTGATTTACCTGATGTGTATGTTTTAAAACAGACTCATTTAAAACATTACACCCTGCAGCTACCACTGGCCCTCTAGTAGTATCACCATGCAGAGATCAAGCAGGGTTTTAGTGTGTGATCCTCACTGGAATAGATGGCAGCGTTCAGGGCCAAACTTTAAACCCGAAATACCACTGGTCCTCTAGTTCAAATGCTGACCGCGACCCTGCCAATGAACTCCCAAACATGGAGCAGCCAGGGGGAGCTGAGGTGGGGTGGGGGTGGGGTGTGCTGTTCTGTTGCCTGATTTATACATAAGTGATATTTGTTGACATGTTCACTCAGTGTTGTATGTCATGATAGGTAACAGATATTGAATGTTTGTAATTACAGTTTCAGAATGCTGCAGAAGAAAAACACCAGCAGATACAGCGTGTATTTTCTGAAAGAAGAGAAGACCTAAACCTTCATCCCTGAGCTACAAGCAAGGACCGTGCAGAGGACTCAACACTGGAGTGACGACATGTCAGCATCAGAGACTTGGACCAGGTGACCATGGAGGGCCTGGTTTAGTTCAACCCAGCCCTACATCACTGTCTTCTACAGGACCTGACCTCCAGACTGATGCTGATGTGGACTGAAAACAGCTGGAGTGCACCACACTTTGTTACACAACAATAAACCATGAATCATGTGACTTTCAGACAGTTTTTTTTCTGTTACAGTATATATATTTATGTGATAGTATTGAAATGAATACAGCACATATATCTGTTCATCTTTTATTATTTATTTCCTCTTCAGTTTGAACCAGAAAAATATCCAGCTATAAATATAAGTACATTAGTGTAACATTATATTAAAATACAGAATTGTTTTTAACATAAAATACATCACCAGTAATTATAGTAATTGTTTGTTGTTGTGATGTTTGAATACTTGTGGCTTTATGTGAAAATGTCAGAGACTTGGAAACTCAGAGGCCAGGTATGAAACCATGTGTGAAACAAGTGTACTGTCCCTGAGGATCAGGAAACTTCTCCCTGTTGTACTAAACACAGCAGCTTCTCTCTTGGATACACTCGTGCTCTCTCTCCCTCTCTCTGTGTCTCGTTCAGACTGACCACATACAGTAAAATGTCATTATCCCTACTTTTTTTTACAATAACAGCTAGCCCGCCACGGTTAGCGCTCAAATGCTAACAGGATATGAAAAAAAATAACAATAAGTTTCGCTATCATACACATCTATGGTCTATACAATAACAATATACTCAAGTCAAACGTATAAACGAGTCTTTATATGGGAACCTCATCTGTTGATACGGTCACAGATGACGAGGGCAGCATTTGATCGGCGGGGCCACCGTAGTGCTCAGGTAAGGGAGCGAGTGAGCAGACGAGCGTTTCAAGAACCACTTGCATAACCATGCTTGTTGGTTAATGTCGGCCTGACAGTAACATTTAGGCCAGTTTGGCATTGGAAATTAATTAGTTGATCTATGATGACACAGAGAAGCACAGCAAAATGTTTTATTCTGCTTAAACCTTTAGTAGAATAAAGCTCATTTGAGGCCACTTCAAATATCTCCCTTGTTTTACAAACGTGGCTGTTTCAGAACCTACTGTGATGTTTTGTTTTGTTTTTATTTTAAGATCAAAATCTGAATCATAAATCCTTGTGACTCATTCCACGGAAATTGATGTGCATAGTTTTCTTTCAGTGGAGCAAAGTTTTGAAGGTTTTTCTTGTGTAATGGGCCGAGCCTTTATTGACAAATTCATAACTAGTTGCATGTGGTCATGACGCCACCTATAAGAATCTGAACTTGAAGCCTTCGGCACCATGTTAAGGTTTTGCAACCAGATATTCACAGATGTCACCTGCAACCAGGCTCCTATTAGATGATTGTATACTGACTATAAATCAAGTGAGAATAAGGCACATTTTCCAATAGACATTCTTGGTTTTCCTCAGCCAGCAAACTGGAAGATGTTTACTTTTTTTCCAATTAACAGTTTATTCTCATCACATTGAAACCGTGTGGTGTCATTTTTTGGATGTTGTTTTCAAGTAATGCTGATTTGTCTGATTTGCTGGCCTGTCTTCTTATTTATTCATTTGTTTTAACAGTGAATCAAATCATATAATGTGAAATCAATGATAGAAGGAGGGTAACCATTGGTTACGTTGATCCAGTGGACATTTATATCTGTCCAAAAGGATGCTAATGTTTATCTGTGTTTGCTCTGTAAATGGACAAATAGATGCAACAGCTGTTGTTGTATCTTTGCCTGCAGATCAGGTGTGTGTACAAAGGTGATAAACTATGTAAACGTTTAAGTGTAACTGATGTCTTACACTACAGTTTCTCATGAGGGTTGCTCTTATATTTTGTTTTAGTTTTTAGATGTTGTTACGACCCCAGGGTCATGACTGCTTTCTCCTTGTGTGTATGTGTCTGCATGTGAGCGTGAGATGGGTTGTAGGTGTGCATGTTTGAATGAATGACGTGTGAGTGAGTCTAGGTGGATCCTGGTAGCTGATTAGTCCTGCACAGGAGGAATCCATATAAGAGGCCTGAACATCCCAGCTGCAGTGGACTTCCTCAAACCAGCCACATTGCCAGCAGACGTGTTTATAAACCTTTAAAATGGTTTGTTTTACTTGTTGCTGGTGGTTTCTTGGTAGTTGAGAAGGAGTCTCCTTAGTCATGTTCTGATCAACGTTTTCCCCTAGGCCTGGTCTTAACACTATCTATATGATTAGAAAATTGTTCTACACTCGCTTACTGTATACTTATCTTTTATGTGCTTTTAAATGCCTCCATAATCTTGCCCCTCCCTATCTTTGTTATCTGCTCCAGCCTTATGTTCCCTCATGGTCACTAAGATCTGCACATCAGCTCCTCTTGGTTGTCCCAAAAACAAGGCTGAAGCTTTAATCTTGTTTAAGCTTTTAACCCAGAGTGAGTTCTGTTTTATGTCTGTGTTTTAGGTTAGCTTTTTTTCTGAATATTTATTTTATTCTCTTTTGCATGTAACTTGTGTATTGTTAATCTTTTTTAGTCCTCGTATTGTTGATTTTATATTCCGTGTGCTGCACTTTGGTCCACCCTGTGGTTTGAAAATGTGCTGTATAAATAAAATTGGATTGGATTTTACAACTCATATGTTAATAAAGTTAAAGTTGCTTCTGTAACAATACACAGCATATATTTTAATGTATTTATTATTTATCATTTATATGTTTGGGTGATAGATCATCATGTAGGGGTCCTGCTCTAAGGCAAAACTTAGGGATCCCTCTGACTACAGGCTTTCCAAAATGTTCATTTTGTACCCATTTTAAAACCTGTAAATATTTTAAAACACACACACTAGGCGTAGTTGCTTTTAAATTTGAGACACTGTGCTGAAGCTAAATACGTTTAACCCCCCTTTGTTTCGGCCTGGAGCCAGAGATAAAAAAAACAAACAAAAGAAAACATAGATTGAGACCTAAGAAAGTCTTAGTCTTTAACTTCTTCAATTCAATTCAACTTCTTCAATTCGTTTTCTGACAGTCTCCACAAACAATGCAAGTCCCCCAGATGGATGTTATGGTATTTTCACACATCAGCATAGTTTAGTTCTAAAAAGGCTTTAACAAGGGCAAAGTCTGTTTTATTACAGCTGTCGTCGTTATATCAGCAGTGAAACACACATCCTCTGCATGTTTTCATTTGCTGGCCTTGCTTCCTTAATCACCTGATTTTAAATGAAAGGTGAAGTCATTAAATATGATGATAACAATATGCAGCCTTCCCTTTGTCCTTTCATAGAAATACTGTTATTCCGGTTTGTTTTGCCTCCACTCTCTGTGTCTAGCAACAGACCAAAATCACATACCCTACATGTATCATTCAACACATTCACTTCTATGCAGTCTGGATGGGAAAGGTCCTTCACATCATGGGTTGAACATCAGCGCCATCTATTGTTTTTAAACTGAAAGTACAAGGATTGAAAATGTGTGCGTTCTCATTCATCCAGGTCCTAGTTGTTCAAAGTCCATCTGTTACTGATGCAATGACTTTTGGAGAAGTATTAACAAAGGCTGTATTTCATCAGTATACACTCTATAAATGTATGTTCCATTTCAGTCTGATTATATGGTGACTGATCTGTATGACACAGAGGCGAAAGGGGTTATGTTTGGAGTTAATACCATTTTATGGAGATTATAATAAATTACAATAATGCAAATATTCATATATTAATCATAATGTAAATCAAGAATATGTTTATGTGATGTAATTTAATTAAACCTCACCTCAGCACATGACACAGTGGCTTTTATATGTTAAATGTGTTATAAATAAAAATGATATATATTATACATATTTATTTAACTGTAGCTATTTCTCCATAATTGGCACATTCAGTCAGATTATCCCTGATACATGTACATACATATTTGTTTAGTACACAGAGTTGGGAGATATCATTTTATTGATAGATATAGGACAGTAGACATAACTGTCCAACTTGAGGGGGGGGGATACTTAGTTAACTGTTAAGTTTTACATTGAATATAACAATACACTCTAAAGTATGTGTGAATATTAGAAATCTGGGGTTTTCAGAGAAGAATCAGTTTCAACACAGATTACATTTTTATTCACAGACCTGTGTCTTTTAAGAAGTACAGTCAACATGTCTTCATTTATCACAAAAAGGGTCCCATTTTTGTTTTTTCTATAATGACCCTTAAAAATATTATTATCATTATTATTATTATATTATTCTTACTGTTCAATAATATAACGGCGCAAGCAAGAACCTGTGGGAGGAAGGGAGACAATAGTCAAGGCCTGGCCAACCCATGGCTCCCGAGCCGCATGCGGCTCTTTGCCTAGTTTCATGCAGCTCTTGTGTTCATATCAAATGATGTGTTTGTGGTTTTTTTTCATGTATATGTGTACGTGTTTGCCTTAGTTCAATATCAAACACGCACAAGCGCGGGAAAACCTCATTGTTGAGTAAACAATTTGTGTCAAGTTCGCTCTGAAAATGGCAGGCCATTCTGTCATGTCATTGTTGTGTGACATTTACAGTAAATCTGGCTGAGCAGGTCTGTGTGTATGAGGGAGAGAGAGACAGAGAGAGACAGAGAGAGAGTGAGAGGAAGGGATAGGGGGATGTTCATGTGTGCCAGTGTGTATGATGTGGCTCTTTGCAGTAACACGTACAAAATGTGGCTCTTAGTCTCTGAGTGGCTGGCCACCCCTGCAATAGTCCAATGCTTCTGAGGAAAGAAAATTAATCAAGTTAATGAAAATAATCACAAAGAGCCCTGAGTGTTTCCTATTTAAGGCATATACTTTCAAACTAAAATGTAAATGTCTCGTTATAATAACTGATAATAACACTAAAACTTTGTAGCCTTTCAAACTTCTGCAAAACTTTCAGAGAGCCATGTCTAGATTTGTACATCAGCAGAAATATAGTCCAATGTTGTCTTGAACACAAAACACTCAAATCAAAACATTTTGTCTGTAATATTAATCACCATTATAAATAATCATGATCGCTATATTGACTTTATTGTGACAAAGACTTTGGTCATAACCAAGTCATTCTCTTTATTCTAGTTTGTTTGTTAAAGCTCACAGACCAACACTTTAGGGAGCGCCACTGTACGTTACTTTATTTTGAAAACTAAACAGCGGAAGTGGTACGTTGATTATTGTCCGTCTGTGACAGGAACTTTCCCTTTCGTTCCCCCACACACAGGAAGATGGACTGGACTGAGAACGGCAGCGTAAGTCGGTTATATTTCTTACATACGGCCGTTGCTTAGTTTATGTGTCTACTGGTTCAACGTGTAGACACCAGGATGGTGTGTTTCACACAGTCTCATTATCTGAGCAGGTGGTTAGCATGCACGA
Organism: Solea solea; assembly: GCF_958295425.1. NCBI lineage: Eukaryota > Metazoa > Chordata > Actinopteri > Pleuronectiformes > Soleidae > Solea > Solea solea. The sequence goes on from NC_081138.1 coordinate 9,669,426, forward strand.
GTTAGCTTGTTGATTGTTTTATTTTATTGTTTCGCTCGGCAGTAAGTTGGTGTAACGCGGAATTAACGTGTGCCATCTGATCGTCGAGTCACATCATTAGTTGAGTCTGTTTGTTGCTAGTTACCTGACTTTAACCGTCGGATTAATCATCTTATTTTCTTAGTGTAAAGGGATTGACGTCCACGTTACGGAAATATTCGTCTGTTGTCATGATGACGATACGTGTTTAACTATTTCATTGCTTCTTCCTCTAATAATTATTATTTCCGGTACACTGTGACCTCACCGACTAAACGTGTATTCCATGTGCCCCTATGACTATAAAGCAGGTTCTTCCTGTTCATACAGGCTAGTGAAAAAAAATGCTACCATTGAAGACGAAAGCCACATTCCACCCCCTGTTAGATGAGCTCAGTCTGGAATCTGTTGAAGCTATCACTGAGTAACCCTAACACTAACCCAAGTCAACTGGACTGTTTACACTGTATTTATAATAAACTGTACTTTTTGTGTTTCATCAATATTTTCCTGTTGAGCTAAAACAATTGCCTACCTGTATTAAACGTGTTATCATTTATAACATAATAATCACTTGCAAAACACATTTCAAAACAGGTACAAAAGGTTTTACAGTCAAAATAATAATCGGGCTAGGAAAATTAAGTGATTGGTAATTGATTATCGAGCTGTTTTCAAGTGAAGATTAATCAGCCATGTGGTTTTAAGTCTGTAAAATGTGAATATTTAGTTTCTTCTTTGCTCCTCTGACATCAGTCCAAATCTTTGACATTTGAGATTTTTCACGACTTCACCAATGATAACTTGAATAGGCAAAAATCAACAGATTAATGACAATAATTGCAAAAATATGTTTTATTATATTTGCTCAGTCACAGTTAAACACACAGTATCTGTGTGCATTTGGGGATTGTCACACTGCAGCACTTGCACAACTTCAAAGTAGTAGACAGTGACAGTTATTTTGCAATAAAAGCCCTTGACAGCAGTATTGTATCTTGTTTGCTGGAACACATGGTAAAACCAGTTTGATAAATAAACAAGTCATTTTGGATAGCTTTGGATATTATGGAGCTACTCGACAGTAACACAATAACTGTGCCTGGGATACTCTTGCTATCATTGGTTGATGCTTTCAACATTGACCCCGAGTTTTTCAAAGTGCATTCATCACACACATTAATATTTATTAACAGGAAAATTACCACAACACTTGTCAGTGTTTCCTTTCTTCTGAAGACTTATATTGCTATATTGTATTCAGATGAAAAGAAATTAATTATTATTTCCTGTGAGATGTGTTGTATGAACTTATAGCAGATTGCTGTACTCAAATTCTACAAAATGTCCTACAATACTCTTGAGTTATAAATGTGAAATCCATAACTCTCTGAAGCACTATTTCCTGCATTTGAAGTGCAAATTTTGTGGAGTAAAGCCAAGTTTTTGACTTTGTTACAACATTATTTTTGCCTTGAGGCTGGGGGGAGGTACATGTAAGTGTGCATGGCGGGGGGTGGGGAGGACCAGATCATTTTTAGGTAATATTATAATTACACTGATTTATTTACAATATAATATATTTCATAAGTTAATACTGTGCAGGTGTGGGGTCGGGAGGGCTCCTGGGTAGGTGTTAGACTTGCCCGACCCTGATTTAAAAAAAAAAAAAATCATACATTTCTTCGCTGACTACCAGCTTTATTGTCTACTTCTACTTCTATTCAATTTTGTTAATCTTTCATATATTTATGCAAGCCACTTAGCATACAGTTGTATTAGCTGTGTGGGTTTGTGATGGTTTTCTGATCTTTCACACCTTTGAACATTAATCACACAAGAAAACAATTCTTACATGATTACTCTTATAAGAAGCTGGAGATTACTGTCTGTCTTCTTCTTTTCCTCATTTTTCATCTTGAAGCAAAAAGTTAAAAAAAGTCCTTTTTTTATATAGCCTTCATATTATAAAGGACATTATCAACTGTAAATATGTCAGTAGTGGGAATTAAGCACACTGTTCTCCACAAACAACATCCATTTATCAACCTTTTAAAAATGAAGGCTTCCTATTATTCAAAGGAACAGCATACAAATTTTGATCTCCATTTTGCCATTTTCTTAGTCATGCGAATCCTCCCCACTACAGTTTTCGCCGGTTGCATCGTGCTGACGTTTTTGTTGTTGTTTTTACCACGGTTCAACGACAGTTATTTACACCAAAGAAGCCAAAAAACTCAGAAATACTCCTATAGTTATCAGGCTTGTGAGCTAAACATGAGCGAAATGTGAGCTAAACGTGATTATGCAAAATCTCATTGGTAAACAAACATGGCAGCGGCAAGGCGACTGGATGCCTGGACGCCCTGCTGGCTAAAAGCCTGTACTTGAGCAAAGGCTCAAGTAGAGGTTATGTTCCATCACTGCTGTGTTTCCATCCAAATCCACATGTGTATTTGTGTTGCCCGCCAAAATTAGCATCTGGACTCAGAAAAACATGCACACGTAGCTCTTAATAGGCTGATTCAAACCATGGCCCAATACTAATATTTTCTCTTTATCTCCAATAATAGTTAAATATTTGTAGCACGGGCAACCAATGGGCTCAATAGGATTGGATGAAGTCTTTGTCTCTCTTTATTTATGTCTGTATTTATTTTTTATAAATCAAAGCCACTGATTGTTTTCAATAAAATGTAAGCAATGCATGAACTATTTAATCTCATTTAGAGCTGAAACAATTAATCGAATAATCGATTATTAATCTATTTTAACTATTTTGATAATCGATAATCAGTTTGAAGCTTTTTTCATGATTAAAACAAGATTTCCGATTGTTTAAGCTTCTTAAATGTGAGTATTTTCTTCATTTCTTTGCTCTGGATAACAAAGAAATCGTTAAAAGTTAATAATAAAAGTTGCAGCTCTAATCTCATTGTCCCAAAACAATCAATGGAAAAAAAATTAACCTGAAATCAGCAAACCAGCGTTCACCCCTTACATGTTTTTACACATACTACTATGTTGTGCCATGCTCTTTTCCATGTGGACCATTTTGGGCCAAATCTCTCAATTTTCCTTGTGGTTTCTCTGGCAGGATCACAGTCACATGCGTGACGGCTGCCACCATGGACATGCAAGTCATTCACATAGTCATGGGCCGAGAGCAGCTGCTTTTGGCGGGATGGCACATCCCTTCATGCCAGCTTTTCACGGGCCATTTGGCAAGAGCACAGATGAGACGATGGAACTAACTCAGCAGCCAAAGAAACGGTCACACATGGACGACAGCAGCAGCTGGGACATAGTGAAGGCGACGCAGTAAGCAATGAAATATTATACCTGACAGATACTACTACTCCATTTAATGTGATGTCACAATTACATAACAAAGTACAGCTATATAGTATAGTATCACAGTTGAGTTTGACATCTGCTTTGTCAAATGTACTTTTTCTCAACCTTGAGATAATATTTCCTCTCAGTATTTAGGGCCAAATCTGCTTTTTGTTTCAGATTGACTTTGATTATTTATGCTGTATTCTCTCATCATTTCACAGAGACCTTTACCATCGTGTAACCTGCAGACTCACAGATGATTGTTACCATTTCTCTGTTTATGTTATGTTTGTACAATTTTTGATGAAGAATAATAGAACAACAAGATGAATATCAACTTATGTGAAAACTGTGCTGCACAAAAGTAACAGCCCATGTTGTTATTTGTACTGTCATATATTTGATCAGTGTGTTTGTACAGGAAGCATAAAGGAGTGCAGTCTTTTTAAAAGACCCTGTTTAAATAAACCTCAGAGGATGATAGAAGGAAAACAGTTAGAAGAAGAAGTAGCTTTTCAAACTGCATGTGATCTAGATGAAACTACTGCTGTGTAGTACCTGCAGTAACTTGAAGTGCATGCTTTCTTTGCTTACTGATTAGCAAGTTGGTGTGCCGTGGAGTAAAGGTCAATTTCTGTTGCGAAACAAGGAAAAAGAAACAAATCTGCAGCACCACTCCTGCCTATTAATCTCTTCCTTTGTGACTGTAGTAGAAACCATGTGCTAATGTAGTTCCAATAGTCTGAAACTATGATCAGGTAAACTTGTTTCTCCACTTAAATACACAGATGATAGCTTTCTATCTATCAGGTTGCAAATTTGTGTCTGCTAATATAAGTATTAGCAGTAGTTAACTTTATTGGTTTATTTATTTTGAATTATTGTTTTGTAGCACTGTACAACTTTCAGCATTGGTGTGGAAGTTATAATAATACGTGTATGGTCATAAAGTGATTTACTTTGTGTCATCCTCTCAGGTTCGGTATCCTTGAGCGGTGTAAGGAGCTGGTGGATGCAGGATATGACATCAGGCAGCCTGACAAAGAGAATGTGACTCTGCTGCACTGGGCAGCCATTAACAACCGCGCTGAGCTGGTCAAGTAAGACCTGCTGTTATATTTTGTTATCAGTTCGACTGACTACCCAGAGAGAAAACAAGGAAAATACTCAGAACTTTCTAAGTATCTTGGATGTAAATTCAGGACGCATATTCAGAGTATTATTGTTTTCTTTTGCTAAATTTAATTGAAATTAGGCAAAACAGTACATTGTAAAAAATTCCTTGACTGTTTACTGTGCAGGATCATTCTAGCTGTTTGCAAGTCAAAATCATTCTGTCCTTTAGTTTAACATAAATTCACATTAAATTCAACAGTCAGAAGTTGACTGTAAATTGCTTATGGCTCGCCTCGCCTCTGCATGGCATGGTTTAGGTTGGTTTTCCACTACAAAAATAGTACCTATTCAACGTGGACGGAGTCATCACTGCACGCCTGCATGAAACTGCCGTGACTTGACACACAACACGCACAAACGAGTGACTAATGACTTGTAAAGCAGTTGTTTTCAATGTAACTGAATCATTAGAATCAGTTAATTAAAACCATTTGTTCAGTACTTCCTCCATGACCGGAGCACAGACTTCGTCAGACACAGTCACTGGACTGAAATACAGCGGCAGAGTTTGTGATGTTGCTCGTGATCTGAACAAACCAGACTCCTCTGTAAAATATTGAGATTTTAGACATTTCCTTGGTAATTGTTGGAGATTAACCCACGTTTTTAGGATTGTTTAGTCTTTTTAACTGATCTACAGTTCAGCATTGTTCAGCTTGATTCTTGTGTCAGACAACTCTCCCTGAGACGGCAATCAGTGGCCTGCATTCTGGCAATGTCACCCGTTGTATCCCCTCAGCTCACTTGGAACCTCGCCAGAGAAGGTACTAAAAAAAGTACCTGGTTCCAGGTACTATGCTAGTGGAAAGGCAACTTAACCGGGCCAAGGCAAGTCGAGTCGAGCCGGTGGAAACACGCCAAGTGTTGTTGTTGCCAGTTTAACATGAAAATGAGTCCTTGCTTTATGGTCTCCTCTTACTTGTCAGAAGAATCTTAGATGATGCTTCAAGTTTTAGCAGTAACCCAGAAAAGTTGTTGATGCAGATTTAGCTTTAACACTGATTGTTTATTTGTATCTGCTCTTTGTTTTCTCAGATATTATATGTCAAAAGGGGCGATAGTTGATCAGCTCGGTGGAGACTTGAACTCTACTCCTCTTCACTGGGCCATAAGGTGAGTATTTGACCATGAATGATTACTATCTTAGATTTGGTATGTCCATGTGTTTATTAGATTCATATTTGCATGAATCGGCTGAACAAATATGTAAAACACTGCCATCAACAATCATTGATGACAAGGTATTTTGTCATTATCTGTGGGTAAAATGCAAATGAAACCACTGATGATTTCAACAATTTCCCTGCACAATATCTTTGTCATGTGAAAGCAGTTCTTCCAAAGTGCCTCCATTTTCTTATTTCAGTAACTATACCACTGTAAATGTGTCATTGGCTTTGATTTAAAAAGGCAGGGCCACCTTGCCATGGTGATCCAGCTGATGAGATATGGAGCAGATCCGTCCATCGCTGATGGAGAAGGTTACCACGCTCTCCACCTTGCCATCCTCTTCCAGCACATGGCCATAGCAGCTTATCTGATGGCTAAAGGAGAGGTTTGTCACTTAATTGGAGTATAAATCTCTTTTTTCTTTTCCTTTCTTTTATTTCCTTGCTTGTAATCCTGATTTTGCTTTCCAGGAAGTTGACAGTCCTGACTGCAACGGACAAACACCACTGATGTTAGCAGCCCAGAAGATCATTGGGTAAGCGCTGTACACTGTTTATAGATATGCTAAATATTATTTAAATGCAACCAATCTGAGATCATGCCTGTGTTCATTTTTTCATTTGTGAAAGAAAAAAATTTAAGTATCATGGAAATTTTTTAGTGTAAAACCTTTTGCTTCCCCTTAAGATACATTTTGTTCTCTCAATTTATTCTAGTCTTTGTCTTGATAAAAGTATTTTTTCTACTTCCAGTAACTTTACATTTAGATTCCATTAATAAGCAGATTAATAGATTAATTAATAAGAGCATTTAGCCACGTCTTCACCTTTTAACCAAACTATGAACAAGTTTTAAAGATCCATGATTGCTCAATCCATGATTTAGCGAGTGTAGCAGTGTCTAAAATATGCCATTGTTCTGTTGAAGGCCTGAACCCACCAGCTTCCTCATCAAGAATAATGCTTCTGTGAGCGCCGTGGACAAGGTGAACAGAAACACTCCGCTGCACTGCGCTGTGCTGGCAGGAAACGTAGATGCCGCCCACATCCTGCTAGATGCTGGAGCCAGTGTGGACGCAGATAACATCAACGTGAGCTTCACTAAGTTATTACTGCAAAAATAATAAATCTTGTGTAGTTTCAGTGTGCTGTTGAAATGTGAGCAACACATGCGTCAACTAAATCAAAGAGAAAAGTTGGTCATGCAGCAACTGAGCAAGTTGGATTTTCCCCCACAAAAATAGTAACTACTTAACGTGGGCGGAGTCATCACTGCACGGCTGCATGAAATTGCGGTGACTTAGTTTTACACACACAAGTGACTGGTGACTTCTAAAGCAGTTGTTTTTAGTGTAACTGACTATCATTAGAATCATTTAATTAAAGCTATTTGTTCAGTACTTCCTCCATGACCAAAGCACAGACTCTGTCTGACACAGTCATTGGACTGAAACACAGCGGCAGTGTTTGTGATGCTGCTCGCGGTCACAATCAGCAGTCTTTTTAAATGATCAGCAGTTTGGCTTGATTCTTGTGGGACATCTCTTCCTGTGACGGCACGACCAATCAGTGGCCGGCAGTCTGATGACATCACACACCTGGTAACAGGTACTATGCTAGTGGCGAGGCGAGGCGAGCCGGTGGAAACACGGCACTAGACAAAAAGATTTGCTCAGTACATGATAAAACAGGTCAGAAAAGTGTACAACTATAAACTATATTTTTAATCAGTAATTATTGGCAGTAAGGCAGCACTTTTGCATGTTCTCCAGGTTCTCTCTGAAATTCAAATACACACAAATTGGTGAACTAAAGAAAGTGCCCAGAGGTTTGAATGTGGCTCTGTATATTAGTCCTGTGATTTGCTGGTGACCTGTCCAGGACGTTACCGCACCTCTCACCAGCTCCCCCCACGACCATCAAAGGCTAAGCTATAAAGGATGAATGTTCTCATGTTCATTGTGTTTTCTTCAGGGACACACTCCCCTAGATTTGGCCCACCAGGTTCACAGCCCACTGCTCATTCACATGCTAAACCGTGTCAAACAAGAGAGGATTCGCTCCAACTCGCGCTGTCTGCGGCTCATCAACAGATACAAGGTATGCAGACGCTCAAGAGCACAAACAACATACAGTACCAACTCAAACTCCTGGTCACAGAAGAACAGAAATCCTGTGATCTGTAGAGAACTTCTGCTGTCTTTAATATCCTCTTGTTTGCATTTTTGCAGGTGATTCTGCAGTTTCTGTTCTGCACAGCCATGCTTGGAAGTGTAGGTTCAACTGTTGATATGAACTCGGAGTCCTGGTTACTCAAAGGGATCCTGCTGGCTTGTGTGATGGGTGTGGCCAATCTGGTGTCAAGGTGGGAACACATTTCTTCTGGCATTTCTTCCTTGACTCATCTAAATGAAATGTAAATGCTCTCTGTCTATGAAGCTGGTTGTTGTTTAATATAAGACAAATATGTGTCTCTAAACAGGAATTTCCCGAGTCCAGACTTTCAGTCTCTGCTGCCAGCAACATCTCTCATGGCTTCAGTTTTTTGGATGCTTGTCACCTGGTGCCTGTGGTTTATGCCAGATATCCTGTGTTTCAGCGAAACTGCGTATTTAATGTGTAAACATTGAGTGAAATTGTTTTCATTTGTCAGAAATTTAAAAATGTTTCAAAGTCTATAATCACTTGGTTGCATGAATTGTTGTTTTCCTTAAACTCAGAATGAGTTTTATAGTTTTATATTTATATCAGTCAGCTCCAAGGCCGCCATTTTGGACCACCATGTTTTTACAATAGCCCACAATTGACAAACTAATCATCTGTTGAGTTGATGTTAACTGAAGGCTACATGACTTCTCCAAACACGTCGAAGGGCAGGATGAGGTGAGGGATATTCAGCTGCAACTTGCAACTTCACTAAAAACGTTTACAAACTGTACCTTCAAATCAGGTTTTGACCACTGTGATCATTTCCCAGTTAATTGCGGGTTTTCGACTTAATGTTTTGATGATAAGTAAATGATTTTAAGTTTCTTAACCTGTAACCTCACATGGACCGAGCACCACCGTTCAGGTTCTGTTCACTCTGAATGCCGCTGCTCTGCTCTACTACTACTTCCGCACCTGCAGAACCGACCCTGGCTTCATCAAGGCAACAGAAGAAGAGAAGAAAATGGTGGGAGTTTATTTAAAGTTAATTTAATATAGAAATGGCACAGCTGAGCTGAGTTTTTGTTCTTGTATTTCAGAATGTCTTGGTGTTGGCTGAAGCTGGCTGTCTGGACCCCAGAATATTCTGCACCTCTTGCATGGTAAAAGCTCTAAACACAAAATCTTTACTTTAGTTTTTTTAACCATAAACACAAGCAGTGACAAGTGAAACTCTTCTGTTTTGTTTTGCATTGCCATTAGATAAAGAAACCAATGAGAGCGCACCACTGCTTCTCCTGTGATGCTTGTGTGGCGAAGCAGGACCATCACTCTGTCTGGACCAACAGCTGCATTGGTACAACAGCATGTAGCAAGTGTTTGGAAAAACAACAACATTTTTGAGAGAACATTCCCATTGACTAGTCCTTAAAATATTTGTTTTAAATTATATCTTTTGCAAATTATCTTAATTTAAAATGTTTCATCTGTGCCTGGAGCTGCAAAATATTGGAACGTATACATAATGGTGAGACTGCGCTTGGGATATACTGCATTTATTCCATATATGTTCATTTAAGGGCTACACGGTTGGTGTAGTGGTTAGCACTCTTACCTTTGCAGCAAGAAGACCTGGGTTCGAGCCCTGGTTGGAACAAGGGCCTTTCTGCATGGAGTTTCCATGTTATTTGTGTGTGTGTGTGGGGTGGGGGGTTTCTCCGGGTTCTCCAGTCTCCTCCCACAGTCCAGAAACAAGTCCACAGTGCAATATGGGGATGAGGTATATTGGTCTCTCTAAAATTGACCGTATGTGTGAATGGTTGTTTGTCTGATGGTTGTGTACCTCGCCCTATGTCAGCTGATGACTTACAGTATATAGATGAACCCTCCTGTGGTGGATAAAGCAGTAGAAAATGGATGGATGTTCATTTAAAGGTCCATTGTTTAAGAATTGGTGATATCTAACACTAGGTTACTAGGCTGTAACAGAGGACAGAGAACCACTGTTTTTCCATTGGGCATCATGGAACTGTAGTGGCCTTTACAAACCAAATCTTAAGCATGTGACCTGCCGTTCAAAACATTTTACGTGCTGTAGAAACATGGCAGCAACAGTGTGAGATGGCAGCCTTCGTTTAAGCAAGGCCTTAAAGCCTAAAATACATTTAAAATACTTATCGTAAGGCTATGAAAATCAAACTGATTTCACTTTAAATGAGAATATACACTTATACATACATACTAATGACACTGGACCTTTTAAGTAGTGTAGTTCATGAGACAATTAGGAAAATCTTCCACACTAATAATTCATACATGATAATATTTTGACCTTCAGTCACTGCCATTATATTCTCTGTATCTATCTGTACATTTTATGTCATAGTAAGTTGTGAAATAGTAACTATCATCTACCACATTACTTCTCTTGCAGGTGCGAGGAACCATTACTACTTTGTCCTCTTCCTGTTGTCCCTTATGCTGATGGGAGTCTGGATGTTCTATGGCTGTCTCGTGTGTAAGTGACAATATATTACTGTATAAATTCAGTGTCTGACACAGGTTTACACACACGGCCCTCCTGTGTTTGTTCTTTCAGACTTGTCGACTCACTGTGCGCTGCATTATGAAGAGCAGGGCCTGTGGGGTGTGGTCTCTGCCCTGGTCGGCTGCTCTCCCTGGCTGCTCTGTATCCTCCTGTTGGCATTTTACCATACCTGCTGGTCCTGCTTGATCCTGCTGCTGCAGCTCTACCAGGTGAGTGGCTGCTTGACTAAGTATTTAGTGTGACCCTTACACACGAACAATGGCACGACCCAAGACATGCGTGAGCATTACATACACTTGTTGTATGAGTTGAACTCGGACAGTTTGCTAATATATCAGACCAAATGTCCATCACATCATTCCAACCCAAATGTCGGTGATCACAGAATTTGAGAGACATAAAAACAACACAGCTGTTGGTGCCCTGAAACTTGTATGGAAGGGACTGTACCATGTTAACTATAGGGGTGCTTCATGCTGGCAGGCCGTTTAATAACAGTGTTGTTATCAGGTCTGTCGGTGTGCTCTATCCTACTCGTCTCTAGTTGACTGTAGTCATGACATTGATTTAACTCAAATCATAAAACATGCCAACATACTGTAGCTGTAGGATTATTTATTTACATTCCACTAAACTGCTGTATTTCCACACAGTGGTGGTTGATGTACTTCCCTCTGTCTGAGCAGATAGCATTTCTGGGACTGACCACAGCAGAGCGCACAAGCCTGACGTTACACCAGAGGAAGCTTCGGCAGCCTGTCTCCTTAAGACAGAATCCATACAAGTAAGTAAAACTCTCAGTTCCTGGTTCCTTTTATTTCTGTTGGTGAATGAGTTTGAATCTGGTCCTATTATCAGATGATTCAATTCATTATTTCACTGCTTTGATTTAACCACCACACATACAATATAAACAACAAGATATCAGTAATACAGTTATTGTCATTACATTTACAATTAAGCATTTAGCAGACACTTTGATCCAAAGCGACTTACAAAAGAGGAATAAGCTACAGAGAAGTAGTCTCGGAAAGAACTCCACTCCACGGAGACAGTGGACGGATAGAGGGTGAGAGTGCAGGGGAGTGGGGAGGGTAAGTGCGAGGACAGAAGATGCTCTTGGAAGAGCTGGCTTTTCAAGAGCTTCTTGCAGATAGACAGGGACACCCCTGTTCTCGCAGCACTCTGGAGGCCATTCCACCAGCGTGATACAACACCTTTTTATGTCAAAATGTCTCCAGTGTTTAAAAAGAAAAAGGCATTCATCGGCTCATTTTCTATGCAACTATCTTTTCTCAGCACATCTCATTATACAGCAAAATAAATTTGAGATTATATCATGACATGTAAAATATAATGAATATGAGCTACTTTTCTCATCCAATTTTTTAATTTTAAGGTAATGTGCAACAATTGATACCATAAAAAAAATCATCTAATATTAAGATTTTTTATGAAAATGTTTGCAAGAATTAAGCAACATAACAATATAGGAAAGTAGTGGTTTAATTTTCATAAATCCATCTCCTGGCACTCTCAGCACAGTGCAGACCATTTCTACACTCTTAATTTCTGATGTGTAACTTCTGTCGCTGAAACACTGGTAGAGTCGTGAGTCGTGACATTTGCAGTGCAGCGAGGGAATCTTACCACAGATGCAAAAACAAACAAACATGGAGAAACACAGACAGCCTTCTCTCTTCGGCAGGACTCTGTGTCGGTTCCCGGACCGACACAGAGCTGAACTGGCAGGTGCGTTCAAAGTGAAAAAAATAATTTCACTTTCACCTCAAATCTTGGTTCTCAACTGGAACCAAAAAATAGTTGGTTCGTCCGTGCAAACTGTGACATCATTAGTGGGCGTGTCATATTCTGAGTTGCGAAGACACACAAGAAGTAATGTGAAATAATGTCCTCCCACGTAGGTTCCCCTTAAATTAGTGTGAACGTGTGCTGGTTTGCCAGAAAGCACCATGGTTCTGAGACTCCAGAACGGAGCCGGAGCCAAACCCAGAATCGTGTCTTTGTAAAAGCACTAAAAGAGAGTCGTGTGGAATGGATTGACTTAATCATTGTGTGAACTCATTTGACAATGGTTTACATACAACAGATGTTCATTAACATAAAGGTAATGCACTTCACAATTGGAGCCTCTTGGGACAATGTTGGGCAGGCATATAGCAATCAGACAGACAACAATGTGTTTACATGTAGTGTAAAAATGAGTCTCTAATGTGAGAAACAAGTGAACATCTGTGATTGTCTTTCTGCAGTCTGGGTGTGGTGAGGAACTTGGTGTCCTTTTTCCAGCTGCGTTGTTGTGGCCTCTTCAAACCTGCCGTCATCGACTGGACGCAGCAGTTTCCAGCCGGCCACGACCAGCACATGTTGGGACAAACAGACATGGTGTGACCTCCACAAAACCTTTCACTCAGACGTGGACCAAAAGCACAGATTATATTTATTTATTTTTTTATGTCTGGACTCTTTGTAAAGAAAGAGTAAAATGGTTGCCGTTGCTGAAACACAAAAGCAACTTGTAGATATTGGTTCAGTCGCTCTTTGTACAGACTGCTGTCAGTGGAATGAAAATCACACCTTTCATAAATAGAAGATAAAGGTAACTGAACCTTGAAAGATTTAAAGTGTAATTGAAGTTTTGAGCTGTTTCATATGAACATGTCAAGCCTATTTTTTATCATCAGTTCAGGAAGAAAATATCTTTGTACATGTAAACAGTTTATGACTTTTGTAAGAGTTGCATGTGTTTAATAATGAATGACCACTATAGTACTTCAATAAATGTTCCTGTCTTTTCAACTTGTGTGTGAGGGTGGACAAAAACAGAACCTGCTGTTTTTCTTGATTTTATGCATCATGATGTCTCAGCTTTTTCAGACTAACTTTATGATGAGTTAACAGAGTTATTTATGTGGAGTGGAGTTTCCTGTGTGTCGTCACTTCTATTAACCTAACAATATAAGATAACTGAACCTCTACTTTCAATTTCACAAAAACATGAAGTCCTTTGCTCTGTATGGCTGCTCATGCATAATTGGGCAAAATCTTTACACTCTACTTATTAATCAACTGTTTTCTTGATGTTTTCCCATTAAATATTGCAGTGCAATATTTATGAATGCAAAGAAGACTGTTAGCAATTAACTTTGGCAAGATGAGGCATTGTTGCCTTTTTGCAGCTGGAGGTAACAGTCGTGGAAATTCACTGTTGTACATTGTTCTGAATTTGTAACTCCACTATTACTATAACTAGTACAAACAAAATGATTTTCAAAAACATAATCTAATCACACAAAGATGAACTACGTGAGATACAGAAGGTGTAAAATAGAATTCACACTGCATTTTAATGCTCTGTTTTCCTTGATTTATTATTTAGAAACATCTCACACATCAGTCATGTAACAAGCGCTGTTGTAAAAGTAAGATAATATTTCACAATTTAAGCACTTACTCATCACAATGCATCATTTAGTGTAAAATAAAGGCTGTAGTGTAACCGTGACTTTAAGTTTGAGGTTTAAAAAAAGAAAAGCAACCAAGCAAAGCCTGTTCACTCTCGCTCCTCCAACATGGCGGCGTTTCCAAGTCCAAACCCTTTAGGCCCAAAGTTTTTGGCGTAGCAAACTGAAAAGACAATCAGAAAACAATGCGTTCATGATGGATGGACAGTGTTCTCACATCTGTGTCTGTGTCTGTGTCTGTGCTTGTATTTGTCACCTCTTTTTTAAGATCTTACTTGGTATAAACATGACCTTGTCGGGACCAGTAGTCCTACCAAAATCATTTCTGATAAAGTGGTTAAGTTGAGGGCTTGAGGTTAGAGATAACACTTGTGTCTGTGTGTGTCTACATGTCTCACATGAGCTTTGTGGACCAAGTGTCAAACAAACCTATCTTTGTGAGGACATTTGGACCGTGTGTGTGTGTGTGCATACCTTTACAGTAGAGCTCCCCATCCTTGTCCGTTACCGTCGTTGATTCCAGGCTTTTGCCACAGAGTGCACAGCGGAAACAGGTTTTATGCCAGGGCTACACACACACACACACACATACACAAAAACACTAACATTAGTCTGAGGCACAGACTGCAGCCCCTAGAGGCTTTTAAGGTCTTGACATGTTGAACAACAGCACAGCACAGAACTGTGGTGGTCCGGGACATTTCAAGAGACACTGGGGATCCAGAAGCCCTAGCAGAGCCGTGACATGGGGTCCAGGGTGTTTCCAGCATCTGCCTCCTGTAGTCAATCATTTCATTTAAAGGGGTTTTCACAAAATTGTTGCTGCTGTGGACTAACATAATTAGATATTGTAACCTTAAATTTAAAGTTAAAGTTAAACCTTTACATGTGTGCTGTGCATATCCTTGTGTTTCATATTGAATTCATATTTAAATAAATCGTAAATAAATTTAAGAAAAGGACCTGGGAGCAAATCATCTTATCTAGTGTTATAGTGTTCAATTCTTGCTCATCTGTTTTTTACACAAACTATGAAATAGAAAAGAGATATTTTTAGAACAGTGTTGTTTTTAATATATTTCTAGTATTTGTACAGTATACATGTCATTTAGATTCTATGAATAATCAATTCTACAGTATTAGGTTGCACTCCATAATTCCTTTTGGTGATGACATTGTTTTAAGATTCATTGGAAAAAGAGCTTAAAAAATAATAAGAAAATGAGTTATTCAGAAATGACAAGAAACAAAAGTACTTTCATAAAAGCCCGTGTAAAATAGGAAGGTGGCCCTTACTTTTCCTGCGCCCATCACTTTCTCAGCAGCATAGACGGCTTTGGAGCAGCGAGGGCAGCGGTCTGACCCTCCAAACTGCTGGGAGCACTTACTTGGGTTTGCATTCGTTGAAGTATGTTTAGGTTTTGAGCTAGAAAAAAAAAAAAGATTATTACAATTATCTATGATATACGTGTAAATGCTGATAATTAAAGGATAAGTGCATGTGATCCTTATCCTATTGTTCCTAAATGAATGACTTGCTATTATCGCTCATACTTACATCAGATTTATTGCTAAATGTGACTTGTGTACTGTGTCATGTAAAGTCATTGAGCATCTTGAAGAACAACACAAGGCACATTAACATTAACAAGGCAATCAGAGATGCAGACTTCACCCCATTCACGCAACAAGCCTCTGTCGGCCTCTATGTGTAACAGACTCTGTGGCTCCACATCAGAAGAAGTGTTCAAATCCACGTCAGGGTCAAACTTCTTGGGCCTGTTGCTCGTATCGCAAGAAAGTGCGGAAACACACATACACACACACACTCTGTGGGGTGAAGTAATAACATGCATTAATATTGTAGTTACTCATGAGGCTGCAGCCCAATGTTCTGTCCAGGAGGATCAGAGCTCAGAGCTCCAGCTCCTTGCCCGTATCCGTAACCTTTTGGACCATATTTCTTGCCATAGCATGACTTGCAGTAGATCTCAGACTCGTGTGCGGTCATCGTGGTGCTGTCCAGCCCTTTTCTGCAGCTCACTGTTTAAGGAAACACAGAATAACACACACACACACTTAAATCCATGACCAT
Organism: Solea solea; assembly: GCF_958295425.1. NCBI lineage: Eukaryota > Metazoa > Chordata > Actinopteri > Pleuronectiformes > Soleidae > Solea > Solea solea. Next base: position 9,685,404 of record NC_081138.1, read on the forward strand.
TTGTGTGGATGCAATGGTTTGCCCTGACTCGGGGGGTCTGGAGTTATGGAGGCTAAATAAAGCTTCCACACAGCTACTTTTATCAGTCAGCAGTTCCATTACACACAAGATGTGTGTAATGGAACTGCTGACTGATAAAAGTGTGAAGTGAATGTTCCAGAAAAGATGAATGCTCAGCAGATGGAAGAGCTTATCGCAGAGACCTTTCAGAGCTCCTGCTGGGGCAATGAGAGGTTTATATCCAGCCAGCTGGAGAGTGCTTGTGTTTGTGCAAAGTCCTGTCAACCTGTATATGAGATGTCACTGGATCAGAGTGGCCAGGCCAGTGACCAGTGAATCACATCAGAACCACAGAAAAGGGAAGCTCAGTCCAAAAGCCAGCCTACAGACAGCTAACCAGTATGACATTAAAGAAAGCAAAGGAACAAACCAGGTCATTTCAAAAAGGGAAAGGATGCAAGAACACAGTGAAATAAAGTACAAAAAGAAGATTCAAGCAATCAAGATGGAAAAGAATGCAGGTGCAGGTAAAAAGATGCTAGAAACATTTACCAAAATAAATTAAGATTTTAAATTTAAAATAAAAATAATAAAACAAGGGAAGAAATATAAAATTGGAACAAATTGAACCAAAGACAGCCACAAAATGTACTTTAAAAGATGCAGAGAAGGTGGATTCAACCCAGTACAACCTCTGAGAGACAGAAGCATGAAAGGACAACCATGATCAACCATGACACTGGCTCAGTGAATAAAGAGGAGGAAGAAGACGTTTGCTCACTGCAGATGAAACAGGTCTTATGGAAGCTCCTCCCATTACACTGGATCTCCTCTGCGTGGTAAACGGTCTTCTCACAGGCTGCACACTTGGCACCTCCTCCCCAGTTTGGCATCTTTTGATAACAAAACAGTAAATAATATTAAATAGCCACCGTTATATATTTATTGATTCAATTCATTAAATAATTCATGATTCTGTTAAATGACGTGTCATCCAACAATCATTTAAAAGCTCAAATACACTCAGTTCACAATGTTATGAAACAGAGAAAACAGAGGACTTTTTAGTTCAGTCATTTTGGTTTTCTATGTTCCAAACTATTACCATTTCATTTAATTGAAAGTAAGTGATTAACTAATCAACTAATCACTCAGCTGATAAGGTAAACCCGTGACCTTAGATATACTGTAGATGATGGTGATCAAATGAACCATTACATTTGATTCTAGACATTATGTTAACTGTGTCATCTTATTACTTACTATACTTACTTTACTGTGTCATCGTATTACTTACTATACTTACTTTACTGTGTCATCTTATTACTTACTATACTTACTTTACTGTGTCATCTTGTTACTTACTATACTTACTTTACTGTGTCATCGTATTACTTACTATACTTACTTTACTGTGTCATCTTATTACTTACTATACTTACTTTACTGTGTCATCTTATTACTTACTATACTTACTTTACTGTGTCATCTTGTTACTTACTATACTTACTTTACTGTGTCATCTTGTTACTTACTATACTTACTTTACTGTGTCATCTTGTTACTTACTATACTTACTTTACTGTGTCATCTTGTTACTTACTATACTTACTTTACTGTGTCATCTTGTTACTTACTATACTTACTTTACTGTGTCATCTTGTTACTTACTATACTTACTTTACTGTGTCATCTTATTACTTACTATACTTACTTTACTGTGTCATCTTGTTACTTACTATACTTACTTTACTGTGTCATCTTGTTACTTACTATACTTACTTTACTGTGTCATCGTATTACTTACTATACTTACTTTACTGTGTCATCTTATTACTTACTATACTTACTTTACTGTGTCATCGTATTACTTACTATACTTACTTTACTGTGTCATCTTATTACTTACTATACTTACTTTACTGTGTCATCTTATTACTTACTATACTTACTTTACTGTGTCATCGTATTACTTACTATATTTACTTTACTGTGTCATCTTATTACTTACTATACTTACTTTACTGTGTCATCTTGTTACTTACTATACTTACTTTACTGTGTCATCTTGTTACTTACTATACTTACTTTACTGTGTCATCTTATGACTTACTATACTTACTTTACTGTGTCATCTTGTTACTTACTATACTTACTTTACTGTGTCATCTCATTACTTACTATACTTACTTTACTGTGTCATCTTATTACTTACTATACTTACTTTACTGTGTCATCTCGTTACTTACTATACTTACTTTACTGTGTCATCGTATTACTTACTATACTTACTTTACTGTGTCATCGTATTACTTACTATACTTACTTTACTGTGTCATCGTATTACTTACTATACTTACTTTACTATGTCATCTTATTACTTACTATACTTACTTTACTATGTCATCGTATTACTTACTATACTTACTTTACTGTGTCATCGTATTACTTACTATACTTACTTTACTGTGTCATCTTATTACTTACTTTACTGTGTCATCTCATTACTTACTATACTTACTTTACTCTGTCATCTCATTACTTACTATACTTACTTTACTCTGTCATCTCATTACTTACTATACTTACTTTACTGTGTCATCGTATTACTTACTATACTTACTTTACTGTGTCATCGTATTACTTACTATACTTACTTTACTATGTCATCTTATTACTCACTATACTTACTTTACTGTGTCATCGTATTACTTACTATACTTACTTTACTATGTCATCTTATTACTTACTATACTTACTTTACTATGTCATCGTATTACTTACTATACTTACTTTACTGTGTCATCGTATTACTTACTATACTTACTTTACTGTGTCATCGTATTACTTACTATACTTACTTTACTGTGTCATCTTATTACTTACTTTACTGTGTCATCTTATTACTTACTATACTTACTTTACTCTGTCATCTCATTACTTACTATACTTACTTTACTCTGTCATCTCATTACTTACTATACTTACTTTACTGTGTCATCGTATTACTTACTATACTTACTTTACTGTGTCATCGTATTACTTACTATACTTACTTTACTGTGTCATCGTATTACTTACTATACTTACTTTACTGTGTCATCGTATTACTTACTATACTTACTTTACTATGTCATCTTATTACTCACTATACTTACTTTACTATGTCATCGTATTACTTACTATACTTACTTTACTGTGTCATCGTATTACTTACTGTACTTACTTTACTGTGTCATCGTATTACTTACTATACTTACTTTACTGTGTCATCTCATTACTTACTATACTTACTTTACTCTGTCATCTCATTACTTACTATACTTACTTTACTCTGTCATCTCATTACTTACTATACTTACTTTACTGTGTCATCGTATTACTTACTATACTTACTTTACTGTGTCATCGTATTACTTACTATACTTACTTTACTATGTCATCTTATTACTCACTATACTTACTTTACTGTGTCATCGTATTACTTACTATACTTACTTTACTATGTCATCTTATTACTTACTATACTTACTTTACTATGTCATCGTATTACTTACTATACTTACTTTACTGTGTCATCGTATTACTTACTATACTTACTTTACTGTGTCATCGTATTACTTACTATACTTACTTTACTGTGTCATCTTATTACTTACTTTACTGTGTCATCTTATTACTTACTATACTTACTTTACTCTGTCATCTCATTACTTACTATACTTACTTTACTCTGTCATCTCATTACTTACTATACTTACTTTACTGTGTCATCGTATTACTTACTATACTTACTTTACTGTGTCATCGTATTACTTACTATACTTACTTTACTGTGTCATCGTATTACTTACTATACTTACTTTACTGTGTCATCGTATTACTTACTATACTTACTTTACTATGTCATCTTATTACTCACTATACTTACTTTACTATGTCATCGTATTACTTACTATACTTACTTTACTGTGTCATCGTATTACTTACTGTACTTACTTTACTGTGTCATCGTATTACTTACTATACTTACTTTACTATATATTTTATTCTCAAGACAACGCAGAAGTCACTCATGTAACGAGCTCCTAAAGTTCATATTCACATCAAAATCACAACAGGAGACACAAACAAACGAGAGGAGACAAAATGAGTCCTTACCTTGAATGAAAGTCTGAATGCTTTGTCCTAACACGGCGGTGTGCACTACAGCCCGACTTATATAGCGTCCATCTCACCATCACCACAGTCCACCAGTGACACGTCAATGAAAGCATCCTCCCAAAATAACTTGTGACAGAGCAAAGCCCTCCGACCCATCATCAGAGGCCAACAGACGCCTGAATATCAGTCACTCAGACGTTTATTCACTGACCCAAAGAAAGGCAGAGGAAACTCTGACAGCTGCAAAAAGCTGCTGGATTATGAACATAAATGACGGGAACTCAAAGCATGTAAATGACAACCGAGCGGCAGCAGTGACCTTAAGAGGCTCATTATACACCAGGAAACAAAACAAGCTGATTTGATGGCCAGAGACCTTAGATGTTTGGACTGTGATTGTCCACAATAATGGAACAATAGGTGGGAAGACATTTCTATTCACCTATGGTACAAAAACGATTCCAGACGTCTGAAATCAACACTTTTGGTGTCATTATTATGGGGTAGAGAAAACAGGCTTCTATATTGTCATCATGAATATAATTGAATTGAAATTGAATATACAAGTGTATCAGTACTTACTTATATATTTGTAGATTTCATATGTACTTCAGACAAAGCTTTTGTTTTACACCATGTGTCACCTTGTTTTTTTGCCTGAAAAGCTAAACCTGCCACAGCATGCACGTGCTTTCAGAGGCGGGGCATACTGTAATGTAAGCGTACTTATCGGAATGTGAAGCCCACCATACGTAGTTCCTTGACATGCTGGGGAGACAGAGAAGTGAGCAGAGTCGGCCATTTAGCCACATTTGAACACACACTGAACCTTTATATTTTCTCAAGGAAGAATTTAAGATGAAAAACTTGAATTAATGTTCAACTTCTACAGACTATATGACAGTAAGCCAAGCAGTCCATTTAAAGTGTAGTCCCCAGTTTTCATGTATCAATTAGTTCAAGTCTTTTTGCCAAAGAACAAGTCTCAATATGTTCCGATTTCAGAATGAAAGAATGTAAAGCACAGCACTCACAGGTGTGACTGATCACGTTAATGATACATCATCATCATCCTCATCCTCATCATCATCCTGAAGCTGAGGAAGATAAAAGGCACTCAGCTGTCATTAATTAGATTTTTTAAACTGTGATCTGTCAAATGGCTGCTGGTGCAGAGGCCCCTTTTGAAAGCATTCCCTTAATTAAAAAAAGCAATTAGTTAAAATAATTAGAAGTCTGTCCATGTCATATCTGTACCAACTTTCAGTGTAAGTCTGTAGACCTAAAGAAAAGCAGACATGACGCAAGGTTCTTAGAAAAGAAAGATTAAAATTTATTTTGCATTTTTACATTTAGTAAAGTATTTTTCTTATAAATTAAACTTACCAAAATGTTTAATTAGTCTCACAATGAATCACAGATATTCACATATTCTCAACAACTCCATTTTTTTTTTAAAAAAGGGGCAACAGTTAACGTGCAAAAGAAATTTTGTTCGGTTTTACAAAATTATCAATTTGTTTCAAATCAAACTTGTATTTCAGCTAAAAATATTCTATTACACTGGGATAAAATGTTCTTAGATTTAGCTTTTACTACTCTTGGTAATTTGAAGGAAACCTGAAATAGCAGGTATAACATCAAAAACTCAAACATGGAAACTAACTCTGCTGCTTCTTTTTCACAATGAGCAGAACAATAGTGTTCATGAGTTTCTGATGAACTTGGTTAGAAATGTGATTTTTCATGTGTCCACTGGGCCACAGACAGTGCCTGGCAGTTCTGGCAACTATGTTTAGAACAGACAGTGATAAGGATGAAGGCAGGGAGGCCGCGGTGAAATGTTCAGAGGTAATGGATATTGTAACATGTCACAAACACAACAATCATACACACATTTAACAGTCATCTGTGGGTTTCCCTCAGGACCATTAGGAGTCCTCAGTGGCGACGTCCAGCTTTCTCTGAGGGATATAAACTGTTTTAGTGGCAGCATGTCCACCTGTGGTTACCATGGCGGCCAAAGGCGAGACGGGGACTGGTGTCTGAAAGAAGCTGTGGGGGAGTGCAGTCCCTTTGGGGGTCGTCATCACAGGCTGGACAAGAGACAACGATCAGTTAGTAAAAGTGCACAGTTACTAAAGGGAAATAACTGGTCCTTTCAAAATACTAGTTATGTTGGTTCATATGACAAAATGATCAATATCAATAGGGATTTTTGAAAAAAAAAAACATCTTAAACTTAGTCAGATCTGTAGAATGACATTTCCAGCCTCCTTCTCTGCTTCATCTTTTTGTTTTTTTAACCTAGTTAAAGTGACCTAGTATCATCAGTATCATCAGGGTGATGCATAGTTTATATATAGAAAAACTAGGGCTGTCAATAGATCGTTCATGTCGCAGATCAGCGCACACTAGAAGTAAACAACCTTGCGTTAACTGCGGTAAACCATTTTAACGTGTTAATCTCAGCTGTATTAGTCGCAGCGATGAATGCGGTAACTTTGACAGCCCTGATGTTTGAAGAGAATGTGTCTACTTCTCACTTGACTCATGTCAGGATACATTCTTCTTCACTGGAACAGGTCAATTGTGTAAATGATGTTTCCATTTAGAGGAAAATAGATGATCACACATGGCACACATGAGTGGACACCACTGTCATTGACTTCTAATATTATCCAATAGCTGCCTGGTTGCAGGTAACATCTGTGAATTTCCAGTTTCGAAAATGTATGTGCCGGTCGAATCTAGAGCTGAAACAATTAATCAATGAATCGATTATTAATCGATTACTAAATTAATCGACAACTATTTTGATAATCGATTAATCGTTTTAAAGCTTTTTTCATGGTTAAAACAAGATTTCTGATTGTTTAAGCTTCTTAAACGTGAATATTTTCTTCATTTCTTTGCTCTGGATAACAAAGAAATCATTAAAAGTTAATCATTTTGGTTTGTGCACAAAAAAAGACATTTGAGAACATCGTCATTTCCACGTTTGATGAACACCGATCAACATTTATTAAGGTTCCTGATATTTTACGGACCAAATGATTAATCGAGAGAATAATCGACAGATTAATCGATTATGAAAATAATTGTTAGTTGCAGCTCTAGTCGAATCACAATTTTATATACGGTCTTTGGGTGATGTTATATTTAAAGAATAACTACAGTATTTAAATCACACACATCCAAAGATTGGCAAATTGGGAAAGAAAGAAAAACGTTAGAACTGTTGGGAAACTGTCACGTGTCCAATGTTCAGTGTTCAGTGATTAGAAACATTGTCAGTGTCTGAAAAGAAGTGCTGTTGTACCTGTTGTAAAGTGATCAGGGCCACTGGGTGGGGAGACACAGGCACAGGAGACACTGGTTTGATGAAAACCATGCCTCTCTGCTGCAGAGCCAGTGGACTGGCCAGACCGTTGGTGCGCTCTGGTGTCTGAGGGGTAGCAAAGGCATTTCCTGGGCTGGATCCAGAGATCAGGCCCAGGTTCTGCAGTGTGAAGTTGAGGATGGCAGGACTGGGGCTGTGGAGGTGGTGAGCCTGCTGGGTGATGTGTGGAGAGTCAGTAGCAGCAGTGGGTTTGTAAAGGCGAAGGCTGGTGGGTGTGCTCTCCTGAGCTGAGGCAGCAGGTCTGGAGCCTGTTTAAAAACAGAAGAAAACAAAAAACGATTACGTGAGTTCAAGCCTAAACAAATATAGGCCGTACAGTTTTGATTTATTTGATGAAATGTAGATTTAATGTAAAAATATTGTTGACATCATTTTATTATCATGCCTGTTCTTACCTGCAGTTGGTGTTTGGTAAATGTTGTAAGTGGGAGTTGAGGCTTTGTTACTTTCTCCCCCTGAACCTTTACTTTCCTTATAGCTGATGAACGACTGTTGGGAGATTGGGATTAGGTATCCAGCTGGCACTAAAGTCTGGATTGGGAGAGAAGTAAATGTCACACATACTGTCAGAAGCACCAGGATTATCAAAAGCCTCCCTGGTCTTAAGTGAGGGCACAGACAGCAGTATGGTTGTGTCTTTACCTCAGTTTGCAGCTGTCCAGATGTGAGGGGTACGGCTCTGACTGGCGTCAATCCTGCCTCACCGTCGGAGTTGACCGCCTTGTCTTCTCTGTCCAGGAATGTCTCCAAGCTCTGCTCTAGTGTCTGATTGACCACGGCACCACCAGGTGTGTTTACAAACTCAGGGTCAAGGTGGAGGGCACGTGGTGAGGGCCGGCAGGAGAGCGGGTGGCTGCGATGGGCCTTAAGGCGAGCCTGGAGGATCTCGCACAGCTTTGGAGAAGTGTCCTGTGATGGCGGGAGGATTGAAACAAGTATGTCAGAAAGAAATAACAGAACAGGTTTATTTAAGAATTTTATGATGACTTACATGTGTTTATAGACAAGAAATGACCTAAATGTATCATTTAATGCTTAACACAATACAATGTGAGAGGCTGTATTTTCTTAAGTGTTTAATGCACTGCAGACATTTATCTTTTTGTTGTTTTCTATTGTCTAAAAGGTTTTTAGTCATCAAACTGATCTTAAACTCAGTAGTTCATTGCAAGCGCCAAACTTTATAGTAAGAAAATGTTATATAAACTTAAAATCTACAACTAAAGGTTGAAATTGAGCTTATTTTTCACCTTAAAGTTGGGGTCAGTCCTCTTGGTTTTGGAGGGGCTGCTTTCCGAGGCAGAGTCTGAATGCAGCCGTTTAAACATGAAGGGGTTGCTGTCTGATTCCTTGTTGGCAGACATGATCGTTGGGCTCTGCCCAGTCTTGTCCTCAAAGGTCATGGAGCGCACAGCGAGGCTGGTCGGCTGCGGCTTGGCCAGAGAGTTTGTCCTGAGGGAAGGTTGCAGATAAATGGCATAGGGAAGGCTCCCACGCTGCTGAGGTAACAGGACAGGGATCATGGGTGAACACTGTGCAGAAAAGTAAGCCACAGAGCCTGTGGGCTGGGCTGCGAGTTGTGTGTGTGGGGTGAGGTGGACAGTAGTGTTGTCTGTAGAATCCTGGGTTGGCGTTAGTAACGCTGCCTGAAGCAGTTCCACTGAATTAGAGGCTGTTGGGCCCACTTCAGCGGGAGCAGGTTTTGGATCATTAGCTTTAGTCCTGAAACAGACGCAAAAGTTTCATTTAACAACCGAGAAGTACTTGATCTGCTCGTTACACTGAACAGCATTTTTCATTCATTCATAAAGAGAATGATTTAGTTCAGTACATACCGACAGTGGAAACCAGTGGATAACATGAAATGAACAGTATGTAATCTTTTTTTTTTCTTTAATAGCCAGCTGAATAATGCATGAATGTATAATGAATAGAACCAAACTCACACAGACTCCTGGTCAAGCTGAATCTTACAAATGGCAGCAAGTTGGGCCATTTTGTTTGGGAAATCAGTGTTTGATGAATCACCTTCATAAAAGAGAGGAACACATTAATTGTTGGTATCATCTCACCTTTCACAAACATACACATAGGGTTGGGTGCTGTACTGTAGCAGTGAAACTCAACTGACTGTTAATAAGCAAAAGATCATTAATTAATGAAAGCAATAAAAGAGGAAAAGGATGAGGACCAATCCAGAAAAGGCAGAAAGGCAACATTGTTGATGTCAAGCACAACCAGGAGAAAAGCAGCAAGGGTGAGAGTGATGACATGACAGTGACGTAAAGTAGCCGCCTTTGATCAACACAATATCAGTAAGTTTGATGTCATAGTTAGGTCACCACATCAAACTCAAAGGCTTCTGACGCTTATCTAAGGCAATAGAAGGAGCTGTTGCCAGATCTGAAGCTAATAGCTGTGGGGGCAAACAAAGGTGTACAGCCTGCCAGACGTTATTAGAAGAAGAGAGAAAGTCAGAAATCCAATAGTTGACAATGGATGCAGCAGATCATTTCGATGATTTTGTTCCACTTATGGAATCATGTGGATACTCAGTGAAGAAATTCCTTGGATGCGGGGCTTTTGGATCTGTGTCTCTGTGCACACGTTCAGATACCAAAGAGGTGGTGGCTGTGAAGGCTATAATCATTAAAGAGTGTGGGCAAGAAGAAGTGGAAAACCTTGAACTACTCAGACAGCTCGATCCAGATAAGAACAACTTGATTCGGTTTAACAGGCACATTAAGCTCCAAGGACATTTTTTTCTGGAATTCGAAAAGCTGGACATGACTCTCAGAGACCTTCTCATGTGCTCCCGCAGGCCATTGCATCTGTCTGACATTCAAGTGATCGCACAAGATATGCTGGTGGCTCTAACTGCTCTAAAAAACACAAGGACGGTACATGCAGACATCAGCTTAGACAACATAATGTTGATAAATCATCAGCTACAGCCCTTCAGAGTGAAGCTGATTGACTTTGGTATGGCTCGAGACGTCTCTGAACTGTATCTTGGTTATATCTTGCATGATCTTCAGCACAGGGCCCCTGAAATTTTACTGGGGCTTCCTCTGAGTGAGGCTGTAGACATGTGGGCTCTTGGCTCTTTAATTGCCTCGGTGTATGTGTTGGATAACGTGTATTCAGGAAAATGTATATTGGCGAACATGGCTGATATTGTACAGCTGCATGGTCAGCCTGATCATCACTTACTCAATACTGGAATTTATACTGAGAAGTATTTTTACAAGAACAACGGCTCTTCGTGGAAACTGAAAACCGAGTGCAGCTGTTTCCTGAGCTCGGGGAGCTTTCTGAACTCCTCCTGGAGCTCAGAGAGCTCAGGGAGCGACAAGTCCACTGAGGAGTTGACTGTTCATCAGTTAGTGACTGACACGTCATCAAAGTTGATTACCAGTCTCGATGACATCATGAGGAGTCGTCCAGGTACGGCTGGCTATGAAGACACACAGGCATTTATAAGTCTCCTTAAAGAGATGCTGCAAGTAGATCCAGAGAAAAGAATCAAACCCAGCAAAGCTCTGAGGCATTCTTTCATAACTATGAAACACTTCCCTAGTGATCAAGCACCAGATCATGAGAGCACTCCTGCTTCCACCAATGAAAAACCACCAGGAGAAGCTAGTTCTGATGCCGACAGTGTGGCGGGTGTTACACCTGCCTCTGCTTAGCAAGTTTCAGAGGGAAAACTAACTTTTCTAGAGGGTTCACTGATTTGTCTCATTACAAAGACTGGGCTATATGGGGGGTATAGTGGCTTGCACTGTTGCCTCACAACAAGAAGATCACAGGTTTAAATCCCGGTTCGACCAAGGACCTTTCTGTGTGGAGAATGTTCTCTCTGTGTGCACATGGGTTCTCTCTTGGTTTTCCAGTTTCCTCCAACACTGCGGTCCTTACATGGACTGGCCACCTGTCCAGAGTCCTGTGTACCCTCTGTCACGAGCCTTATGTGGAGAATAAAGTGCTAGATAATAGCTGAACGATTTTGAATAAATATCTAATAGTGATTATTTTGACAGGAACTGTGATTAGCGATTGGTAATTTTTACATCATTATTCTCATTTTCATTCAGAAAAACTTTTAAAATGATTACTGTTTGATATTTGTGCAGATCTCTGAGAAACAAAGATGTTCCCTTCAGTCTGTAGAATAAGTTATGTATAGGACAACACCAGCATTCATAAACTAAACTTAAATTTTGACACACATTTTGGTTTAACAAATATTGAAAAACTGTGGGCCACATTGCGATTTCGATAACATTTTGATTATTGTTCAGCCCTAGTAAATAATGAATGAATTAGAAAGGCTGCAATTGATGATGTTATGCAGCATATCTGTAAATGGTTTCAGTAACAGCAAGTGGGTTTTCATTTGTCATCCTTGCATTAGAATAAATACAGCTAATATTTTGATGGTGGGCTGTGGGCTGTAGTCTATCTGTCAGTGATGGCTGTAATCCTGACCTCCTGACCAGTTCTTGGGCATGACATCTCCTGTCCCCCCTGGGGCTCCCCTGGTTGGGGGCCCCTTGTGGACATGCAGGCACACACAGTCTGCTCTACAGTCATTTACTACATATTGCTCCAGTTGCTGTAGAGTAGGTGGTCCTTTCTTTGTTGTTGCTGTTAGTTACTGTGTTGTTTTGTTTAACCTGTTGTAAATGAGTGCTCGTTCTGCCCAGGAGGAGCATGTATAGAATCTTCCTGTTCAGAGCAGTCAATCACATCACATGCCTAAGTTTAAAAAAATCACAAAAGGTTTCTGAGTACGAAATTGGAAAAGAGTTGAAAGCAAGACAGGAGAGAGAAGGGAACAGGAGAGAAAAAAGTAGTAACGAGCAACAACTAAGTTACCATCCGCAGTAAAACACTCTATAAGAACAAGAACAAAAGATCTGCTATCAACTATTTTGATTGATGATTCGGTTTAAGTTACATAATTAAAACAGGATTTTTTTCACATGCAGGCTTAGAGAGCGATTATTAAGTTTTAAGCAAAACATTGGGGGCGATGGGCATTATTTTTAGCAGTATCTACATCTACCCCACCTCCCCCTCTCTCATGTATGGGTGTGGTTTTACTCAGACACTGAGTCACTGCTGCACAGACCACTTAAATCCTCATTTAGGTACAGCCACAGTTCAGCACTGCTTGATTTAACATTTAACATTAATTGGTACTCTGCAGTACCAGTGTTACTCGGTTATATTAAAAGTATACTTCAATATTAACCTTCCAGAGAAAAGTTTCCTGTACTCACTGAAGGAATTCTTGACAGGACTGCTGGGAGCTGAGTTTATCTTGCGTCTGTCGTCCTGAATGCTCTTTGCCAGCTTTATGAGGGAGGGGTGTCGGGTGAAACTGCGTTTGGCTCCGGGTGATGTAAAGAGTTTTTTGGCACAGTTATCTACACACGCACGTGACTCCAGGACATGTTTCTTCTTGGATGGGCATTGAGACGTAAAACTCTCCAAGTCTGAAAGAAGAGTTCAATGTTGGGTATTATATAGTATTTACATACTATTACAGTGCTGGCACAATACTGTATGAACTTCAAAAACTTCTAAAAGATGTGTGGATACCTTTGATCTGTGGGAATTCTACAGGACCAACCCATTCAAATGCCGGTTTTCTTCCTCGCTTGTCTGTCACATGAACTTTCTCAATGAGCTTGAGGCTTCGCAGCACATTAGCAATATCATAGAGCCGGCGCACTTTGGCTGCAAACACATGAACACAGAGAGAAAGAAATGTTAAACGCATTTTGTACAAACTGTTTCAAGAGTCATGACAAACAACAACATGACTACTTTATCTGGAAAGCTCTATGGTGTCTTCTGTACTCACTCTTGAACTTGTTCTTGTCTGGATCTGCATCCTGGTCCTCACCAATCAGGATCTTCGCAGCCACATCCAAACTGACCACACGAGAATTAGACACTAGAAAGAGCATGACGAACTTCTGGCTCATCACCCGCAGAGATTTGTCCTTCCGACTGTTAACAGAGGCTGGACAGGACAGAGCGAGTCAAGAAGAAGACATTTTCAATGTCATTTTCATTTTCTTACTTTTTACTTTTGTTTAGGAAAACATGGGATAACAATGAATTTTGTGCTGACGATATTACTGATAATTAAACGAATGTGTAAGTATACAGTGTTTGCTGTATACTGTAATGTCAATCCAACTGCAACATGACAAATGGCGATAGATTGTGCAGCGCTAAGATGTGACGCATGTGAGTATTATCACAGTACTCAAATGTCTCATGAAATCTAGTGGTATACAAAATTACACAAAGGATCACAATACTTGTGTCGTGTACTGCATTTCAGCAATATTTTATACAAACATTTAAAAAACCATGTCTATGCATTTAAAACACAAACAGTCTTTTCAAGGATATAATCAGATTAATACAGAAAGTGGAGCAACACTACCACTCAATACTCTTCAGCGACCCACCTGCTTTGAACTCTACTCCTGGAAGTTCCACGAAGAACAGCTCCTTCTGTCCCTGCTCCTCGTTCTCCAAATCCACCTCCTCGGCGTTCTCCTTCTCTTCACTATCAATGTCGAGGAGTCGTTGTTGGATCTGCTGCATCTGCTGACTGTACCGGTGCTCCTCACCCACCTGCTTCAAAATGGCTAGAGTCTGAGCCATTTTGGAGCGGCCGTGCCATATGTAACGGTTCTTTGCAGAACGGCTCACCATGTGCAGACTCTCCAGTACATTCATGATGTCATAGATGCGCCGGCGCTCCACATCTGGACACAAAAGAGAAACAAATAAAACAGACTGTAGCAGCTCAATGAATCATATGGCATGTTTCCACCAGCTCTCCTCGCCTCAGCACGGTTAAGTTACATTTCCCAAAGCATTTTAGACATTTCCCTGGTAATTGTTAGAGATTTTAAGTCTTTTTAACTAATCTACAGTTCGGCATTGCTCGGCTTGATTCTTGTGTCGGACGTCTCTTCCGGCAGTCTGGCAATGTCACGCATAGAACCTACTCTTGGAACTTCGCCAGAGCAAGTACTAAAAAAAGTAAAATTCAACTTCAAATTTACATGAAATCCATTTTGTTACCCTACTTTGCAATTTACAGATTTAATAGATTATTTAAAGACACTTAGTTAAGAAGTAATCAATGACTCAGAAACACAATGACAGATTAAATGGCATTAAAAGCAAAGGTTCACGTAGATGGATATTGTTCAACTAATAGAAGACATACTGAGTTCAGTGGCCACATCATCTAAGCAGATGTCGTTGTTGAGGGCAGGGTTTGGATAATCTGGGTATCGGGCGAGGAACTTGTGACAAAGTAAACCAAGACTCTTCTCTTTCCTGCTCATTTTCTCAGATTCTCCATGTTCAGTGTCCTGCAGGAAGATAACACAGAACAGTGGTTGTTTTATTTCACTTTTTCACTCAATTATATACCATGTGTTATATTGCTAGATTTCCTTATACCTGTATGGAGTCAAGACCTTCCTGTCCTCCATGGTCCATGCATAGCTCCTTCTCTCGGTTCCTGATGTCAGGACTAGCAGCACTGATGAGCATCTTAAGGTTAGATGTCGGTGTCCAGGGATCAACAGAACCCACTTCCCTTCCTTTTTTAGGTGTGGTTAGGGGACCCATGGTTCTCCACTGACAAAGCACACGTGCAAAGAAATGTCTTCTTTTTTGAATCTGGGGTATTATAAAGCCATCGTCCTAGTCATCAGAGGGGGAAAACAAACAGTTAGAAAATACCACATATTCATTGGTTTTTAATGAATTCATTTACATATTGTCACGTTTTAATCAAACAGCTTGATTTTATTTATTTCTGTGTGGCAGGTACTTATATACAGCAGACATTAGGTAGTGTTATTACATCACCAGGAGAACTCCAAGAATGGAAATAGGAACTTATTTAATTATCTGTACTTTTCAAAAGTGAACTTAAGACCTACCTCTTTAACCTGGCCTTTAACACGATTGTATGATTATTTGTTCAGTACAACATTTTAATACATTTGTAAATAAACTTTACTATGTTACTTTTATTTTTGTATTTATTCATTTTTCTTTTATTTCCGCTGTGTTATGGTGGGTGATGAGATAGGATGTCTTGTTGTTCTATAAATATAAATATTTGGATTGACTGACCTGCTATGTTATTACTAGTATTTTGCGTTAAGTAAGATGGCTGAGGAAGAAGGTCCTGTATGGTTGCAGGTTTTGTTAGCAGACTGCACTTGCACTGTGCATACATTGATTGATCTTTTTAGATTATTAATGGAGGATCCTATTGTATCATGTACTGTACTACATGTACTTCCACTCCCTTTTCTACGTGTGCTATTATATCACGTGTTCTTATTCATGTTAAATAGTTGAATCTGAATATTAAGATCTATACTAATATATTACATGCATGTAATATTTTCGTTGATTTAAAGTATTACCGCCTTTTGTGCGTCACATTTGTACAATAAAGACATTTATACACCAGCGTGTCAAAACTGAGTTAAATAAAACACTGATATATGAACTATTTACAGGCAATATTGATTAAAAAAAAGTTTAGTTAATGTCGAACTAACTGGCCAAGGAATTCTTGGCGGTTACTGACGTGCGCTCCATCGAATCATGGGGCACAACGGACGCGGTGGTCCCGCCCTTTTTTGAGAAGCAGCCAATGGGGCCGCGGCTCGAGGAAACGCAGAGGAAGTGAAGCTGTCCCGCGCAGGTATACTGTTTTTGAAATCCTTGGCGCGGAATGTCGGTACGGTAATAACATCAGTGGCTTACTTTAAACTTCCACGCGCTTCTGATTAAGTTTGAACTTCCATCTACGTTACAATGTCAACAGCGATATATACACACACATATACTGCGTGTGTGTTTAACGCAACCGAGTTGAACCACGGTTTACGTGGATGAATGAACGCCTCTGCCGCCTGAGAGGGTTTAGAGGCCAACATTCTCACAAAAACCGGACAGTCCGGAAACGAGCTACACATCCAGGGCTTTCCTTCACATTTTTACATGAACAATAAGAGCCGCTAAGGTTAAATGGCTCTATGTTAATCGGTTTACAGCGAGGAGGCGGCAACACAGCGACACCGAAACCACTGCTTTTACGAAGCGGAACACTGATTTTTCTAGCTAAATTAAGAAAGAAAATGTGCAGCCTTATTCCCAAATGTGTTTAGACTTACCCAAAATCCATCAAATAAGCCTCGCTAAAAGGAACCTTCCCATCTTCGCGGTAAAGGGCTCCGGGTTACAGTCCGTGTGTTTTTAAACACTAGATCACAGGATTTCCGCGGCGAAAGTATCATACACTCATAAACATGTCACATTTGTTTTGTTTTCCTCCAGTTGCTGCTGAGCGCAGACGTCTGTGTGCTGGTCAACTTACAGTAGTAGAGCAAAGTTTTCTCACTTCTCAGTGAGAAAGAGAGTCCGCTTGTCCAGCCCCGTTCACCACTCTGACGTCATCCCAACACAAACCCGGTACTTCCTGTATGTTAGAGAGAAAGAGGCGGGCTCAACTCACGCACACACTCACTAACCACCTTACGAGGCACACACGTCACGTCCTTTCAATGAGAACATTCTTGTATAAAGTACCTACAAATGATACTTAATTAAAAATATACCTTACCAGAAAATGACTTTGGTAGAAGTTGAAGTCACTTTTTTTATTACATTACTCAAGTTATACTCTACTTGAGAATCAACAGTCATTTTCTGATATAAAATGTACTTAAGTTTTAAAAGTAAAAGTATTAAAAAAGTGAGTAGTAGGATTGAGCCATGGTAGCTCAGTGGTAGGGCAAGCTGTCCAGTTCCTGCTACTCTAGAGTGTGAATGAGTGAAGGGCAAAACTGTAGTGTTAAAGCAGCTCATCAACACTAGGAAAGTGGAGTGAAATTACACAATTTATTTAGGAAATGTAGTGGAGTAATAGTTGCTAGAAATGTATAAGACAAACTAAAGTAGAGATACATGAATGTTGTATTTAAGTACAGTCCCAATGTATTTGTACACTGACTGAGAGCATTGGTTCCCAAACATTTTTCACAATCACGTACCCCTCCAGACATTAGACCTCCAGCCATGTACCCCCCAAAATCTCAAAGTCAGCTAATGTTAAGTTTTTTTATTAAAGAAATCTACAGCAATGTTTGTCTGAACTGTATGTAAGATAAGATAAGATAGTCCTTTATGTGTCCCGCAGTGGGGAAATTGACATTGTTACAGCAGCAAAGATGTTAATAAATAATATAAACATGCATTAACAAAAAAAAGTACAATGTATGTATATACCTGTTTCAAAATGTAATCATGTTGTTGTTTTCAGTTCAGAATGACTTTACCTGTCACCTGGGTGCCTCCATTTCCTCGAAACCAGTTTCTTGGCTCCTGTGATGTAATTTGCAGCATGAAGGGATGCATTCATCAAACTACTCAGTCTGTCTGTCAGTCTGCCTCATTCAAAGTCACTTAAATCTCCTTTCTTCCACATTCTGATGTTCAGTTTGAACTTGAGCAGGTTGTCTTGATCATGTCTATGTGCCTTAATGCACTGAGTTGCTGTTGAACAGGTGTACCTAATAAAATGACTGCTTTGAGTAGATCCTTTTTTGGAGGGAGGGAGTATCCTCCCTCCCTGAGTCACAAAGTGCAGAAAATCGTCATCCCCAGCATTTCTCAGTATACCGTGGAGGACTTTACACATCCTGTGTATTGTCGCTGATCTGTTTTAACAGTGTTTTGAGTTGAAGGTTAATGTTTTTTATTAGACTTAGACTTAGACTTAGATTTCCTTTTATTGTCATTGCACAGAAAACACGGCAGTGAAACACAAGCAACAAAATTTCGTTGCTTGGCAAGCAGATAAAAACCAACACATAGCATTGAATTTTGAGGTAGATTATTGTGTACTATGACTAAGAAAAAATAAATGAGTAAGTGTGTATGTATATAAATATATATAAAAGTAGTGCAACAAAAAAAATCTGGTGTTTTATAATTTTTTATAATATTCACTCTTTAGGACAGGTGCAATATTTATCATTTTTATTCTGTTATTAGGATTAAAATAAGATATGGGACTTAATAATAAAATAGATATGTGGGCAGTTAACTGGTATACTCAGACTGGGTGTAAATGTTTTAAAAACTTTTTTTTTTAAAGAGTCTGCCTCGTCAGATGTGGGCTACATTTAATTCACAGCTATCAGTGTAACATAAAGTATTCATTAAAATAATACATTGTGTTGTGTTTTGGGCACAATAATTTGCAGTATTTATATATAAAACCATGTTTCTTTGGTAATAAAACAGAACCAAAACTGTTTGCTCTTTCAGCTACTGTGAAAAAATGTGTTTGGAAAGAGATTAAATTAGAACAGCTGTGAATCATCCATCACACTCACGTGCACAGGAGCGGTTCACTCTCCACATTACATAACTAAATTAACACAACTGTTTGATGAAAGAATTTGCTCTGTTAAATTGATATACATGATAATTAGTGGCCAAATACAATGAATGAATATGAATGTGACTGAGTAGCTTTCATGATGAATTGCACATCTGGATATAATTTTCTTTCACAAATAAAGTACAAAAACAAACAATACAAGTCCAGTGTTATCAATTAATTTCTTGGTCTTTTGTTTGAATGGCACCTGCTTCAGAATCAGACTGCAGAGGCTGAGGCCAGGCAGGCTATTATTCATGCATACGGTAGAGGAGATGTGTGGGTGTAGTCCTTTGTGTTTAGCAGTCACCCTGCCTATGCTAATATGAATTCAGGACCCATGCAATTTTTGTTGTGTTTTATTAAATTATTAAAAACTCTGATCATTAAATAATATAACATTAGCGATTCAATAATGTAGACAAGTGTAAGTATCGAAATATCAAAAGTTAGGTGAGTCACTGAGGCCTTCTTCAAAATACATTGATTTGGTAATTACACGTTGTTATGTTTTTGTTTGGGCAAGAGGTGGCGGTAGAGCTCAGTTTACTGGCAATCACCATGGAAACCGACAGGCACCTTCAAGGGTGTTGGGAGAGAACGCATTAAAAGCATCCAGTGACGTAATGTTACGGATGCGAGAGTGAGCGTGGAGCCAAGTCGTAACGTTTGTGACGTGCAGCACATCTAGCTCCGCCCACATCCAACCCATCCATGATGGATCCAACCCTGCCGACATCCAATGCCACAGCTCTGCCTACGTTCAATACGTCACTATGCTGTGTTTATTACAACTCGGAATTTTGGAAGCTTAATTTATAACACCGCAAACTATCACATTTTCATTTTAATGAACCAACATGCTACAAAAATGAAGATTTTAAACATAGATTTGTTTCTTTTTGATTGAAATGCTATAAAATGGTTATTTTAAACCAATGTGTTGTATGAGCATTACATTTGTTTAAAATTATGGCAATTCCCCTCCTTTTGTACAATATACAATATACAGTTTGTCATATTGTAGTCCCCTGTTTGGCTGTCTGGACAGCATTTTGGGACACATTTTCATTAAGGTAATGGGTTCTTAATTGATTTTACCTGGTAAAAAGAAAATAAAAGTGTTTTTTTTTGTATGTATGTTTTTTTTTTTACGAGTGCGGCCTGACTAACAGTTAACCCAGATTCTCATCTCATCTTCCTGTATCCGGGTCAGGGTCAGAGGGGCAGCAGTCTCAGGAAAGCGGTGTTCCCAAACAAGATGAGAGACACACAATAGACAAACTGCATTGTGTCCTGGGTCTGCCCCAGCAGGGCCGGCCCTGGGCATAGGCAGTATAGGCAAATGCTAGGGGCGCCGTCATCCGCAGGTGGCGCCGAAAACGGAGGAGAAAAAAAAAACAAACTTATTTTATTTTTTTTATAAATACTACTTATTTTTAAATTATAAATACTACTACTGTTTAGGTGTTATTTTACAGGTGTCTTTCCTGCTTGTATGTCAGTTAAAATGCTTTTAGTTGTCCATCCCCTTTGTAATAGGGTGGTTGTAAGCCTTTGGTTTTATGTGTCACAGTTTATGTTTGCTAAAGTTTACATCAGTGTTAAAGTGCAGTTAAAGTGTATTACTGTTAATATTTCATACCTTAGCTTTCCCATATCATTCATAGGCTATATATACATATATATTCATTTCACTGCACTTTACTGGTTTTTGCACTCTGGTTAGACTGAATTGCATTGCAATGACAATAAAGTTGAATGAATCTCATCACATTTTCATTATTAGTCTATATTAGTCTCATGTATAGCACACCAAGCATCTGTTTTTTTTTTTATTAAAATGTAACATGAAGTCGTCACATATACTTCTCTTCTCTCTTCAGATGCACTTTTAAAATATTTCAGTACCACCCCCAGTGACACAGCATCACGTGCTGCTGTCCTTTTTAATTTTATCACTTGTTTCTTTCTTTAGTTTTTATTTGGTGTGATATTTTTTACTCAAAGAAATAAAATCTTGAATACACACATGCAGTTTCTGTGTGATTTTATGAAAGTTACATTACATTACATTTCACACAAGTTGATTGTGAAATTGACTGCTGAGATGCAAGGGGGCACCAGCTAAAATCTTGCCTAGGGCACCAAATTACTCAGGACAGGAGCGTCCCCATACGTCCCTGTGCCCCAGGGTCGTATCCTAGATGAACCATTAACCTTCTTAAAAGTATACAGTTATATGGACAACACAAGATTTCTGTGTAGATTATATATGGGGTAAGATAACTGTCCAAAAGATGGGCACAAAGATGCGCACTCAGTTGCAGAGCCGGCCCAAGGCCTGAGCGAACTAAGCGGCTGCTTAGGGCCCCATGACCACCAGGGGGCCCCAAGAGCAATTCAATAAAAAAAATCAATTATTTTTTAAATATTTTTTTTACGTGGGAGTGATGACACATACCAGTGTCCTTGATGGGAAAAAAGGAAACATAGTGAATTTAAGTTGAGACTTTAGTTGGAGTGAAAACACAGCTGAGCAGGGCCGGCCGGAGCTTTTAGGGGGCCCTAAGCAGAATTTTGAATCTGCTAAATGGGATTTCCTATATTCTGGTGCATTTTTGAGAGCTGGAGAAGGGCAATACATACATTTGTTCAGATTCATAGCCTTTTGCTTTTTGTCTTATTAAGGTAGTGACTTGGGCTTGGGCTTCAGGGCCCCTTGACCCCACAGCCTGCCGTGTCCTCCCATCCCTTCCACAAACACATCCACTGCATCACACACGCAACATAAAAGTAAAACTTTTTTTTCTCTTCATGTGAGTAAGCAGAGCCATATTGGAATATTGGTTTAAAACAAATCTGCTCGGTTGTGATTTATTCAACATGAATACGAACCGTGAGACTACTATTAAAAAAAAAATGTAATTACATTTTTTATAATATTTTTTTTTTACAACTATTCAATGCATTTAATTTGGTGTTACACCAAAAAATAGAGAAGATGAGCAGCAGGATCATATTTAATTGTACAGGATCACGGCTGCCAGCACCACTATTTACAAGAGGTTTTTGATAGTGTTGAGTCGCTGGGGATCTGTGAAGTCGCTAAATATTCACACGCAAACGTCTTTCCCCTGGCTTGGTCCATTCTGTCTCCGTTTCTGTTATTATATCTAATATTTACAACGTCATCTTCTCTTGTTTTTGAAAATAAATTACTAATAGATGGACTATACTTCATGTATGCTCCTGCACTGATTTGGAGTCATTAGGTCACATGAACTAAATGAGACCACGGTAGTTAAGAGGGACGGGTCGGACTTTAAAAAAGCCGTGATTGTGCAACTATCACTGGGTGGAAATGGAGGAGGGTGCAGCTACATCTGGAGCAAATGTCCATTGAATATCCAACCTGAAACTAATTTTTATTTATTTATTATTTATTACAAATTTAATACTTCTTCCTTGTTCATCTCAGCACTAGCTTGGTTGAACTAGCTGTGAACGCATGCACACAGTGTGTGAAATCGATGAATCTTTTGCTCAATACACAGGGTATGGGGCCCCTGTGATGTATTTTTGAGAATTATGTGACAGCTGCAGATTAGTAAATTCACAACTGTGGAGTCATGTTCATAACTGTTGATTCATACTCATAACTGTGGATTCATACTCATAACTGTGGATTCATACTCATAACTGTGGATTCATGCTCATAACTGTTGATTCATACTCATAACTGTGGATTCATACTCATCACTGGATTCATACTCATAACTGTGGATTCATACTCATAACGGTTGATTCATACTCATAACTGGATCCATACTCATAACTGTTGATTCATACTCATAACTGTGGATTCATACTCATAACTGTGGATTCATACTCATAACTGTTGATTCATGCTCATAACTGTTGATTCATACTCATAACGGTTGATTCATACTCATAACTGGATTCATACTCATAACTGTGGATTCATACTCATAACGGTTGATTCATACTCATAACTGTGGATTCATACTCATAACGGTTGATTCATACTCATAACTGTTGATTCATACTCATAACGGTTGATTCATACTCACAACTGTGGATTCATACTCATAACTGTTGATTCATACTCATAACTGTGGATTCATAACTGTGGATTCATGCTCATAACTGTGGATTCATACTCATAACTGTGGATTCATGCTCATAACTGTGGATTCATACTCATAACTGTGGATTCATACTCATAACTGTGGATTCATACTCATAACTGTTGATTCATACTCATAACTATTGATTCATACTCACAACTGTGGATTCATACTCATAACTGTTGATTCATACTCACAACTGTGGATTCATACTCACAACAGTGGATTCATACTCATAACTGTGGATTCATACTCATAACTGTGGATTCATACTCATAACTGTTGATTCATACTCATAACTATTGATTCATACTCACAACTGTGGATTCATACTCACAACTGTGGATTCATACTCATAACGGTTGATTCATACTCATAACTGGATTCATACTCATAACTGTTGATTCATACTCATAACGGTTGATTCATACTCATAACTGGATTCATACTCACAACTGTGGATTCATACTCATAACTGTTGATTCATACTCATAACTGTGGGTTCATAACTGTGGATTCATGCTCATAACTGTGGATTCATACTCATAACTGTGGATTCATGCTCATAACTGTGGATTCATACTCATAACTGTGGATTCATAACTGTGGATTCATGCTCATAACTGTGGATTCATACTCATAACTGTGGATTCATAACTGTGGATTCATGCTCATAACTGTGGATTCATACTCATAACTGTGGATTCATAACTGTGGATTCATGCTCATAACTGTGGATTCATACTCATAACTGTGGATTCATGCTCATAACTGTGGATTCATACTCATAACTGTGGATTCATACTCATAACTGTGGATTCATACTCATAACTATTGATTCATACTCACAACTGTGGATTCATACTCATAACTGTTGATTCATACTCATAACTGTTGATTCATACTCACAACAGTGGATTCATATTCATAACTGTGGATTCATACTCATAACTGTTGATTCATGCTAATAACTGTGGATTCATACTCATAACTGTTGATTCATGCTCATAACTGTTGATTCATACTCATAACTGTGGATTCATACTCATAACTGTGGATTCATACTCACAACTGTTGATTCATACTCATAACTGTGGATTCATACTCATAACTGTGGATTCATACTCATAAATGTGGATTCATACTCATAACTGTGGATTCATACTCATAACTATTGATTCATACTCATAACTATTGATTCATACTCACAACTGTGGATTCATACTCATAACTGTTGATTCATACTCATAACTGTTGATTCATACTCACAACAGTGGATTCATACACATTACTGTGGATTCATACTCATAACTGTTGATTCATGCTAATAACTGTGGATTCATACTCATAACTGTTGATTCATGCTCATAACTGTTGATTCATACTCATAACTGTGGATTCATACTCATAACTGTGGATTCATACTCACAACTGTTGATTCATACTCATAACTGTGGATTCATACTCATAACTGTGGATTCATACTCATAAATGTGGATTCATACTCATAACTGTGGATTCATACTCATAAATGTGGATTCATACTCATAACTGTGGATTCATACTCATAACTGTTGATTCATACTCATAACTGTGGATTCATACTCATAACTGTGGATTCATACTCACAACTGTTGATTCATACTCATAACTGTGGATTCATACTCATAACTGTGGATTCATACTCATAACTGTTGATTCATACTCATAACTGTGGATTCATACTCATAACTGTGGATTCATACTCACAACTGTTGATTCATACTCATAACTGTTGATTCATACTCATAAATGTGGATTCATACTCATAACTGTTGATTCATACTCATAACTGTTGATTCATACTCATGTGGAAGGGAAAGGGGAATGGCTTGGGGATAAGACCCTGGGGCAGACCCAGGACACGATGGAGAGTCTACTGTTTGACTTTCATCTTGTTCTGGAACCCCTCTGTATCCTCCCAGAAAAGCTGGTGGAAGCATCTTTCCTTAGACTGCTGCCACTTTGACCCTGACCTGGATACAGGAAGATAAGATGATCCAGATACATCTGAGTTAACGTTAGTGAAGCTGCACTTGTTAAAAAATACATACATACAAAAAAAAAAACCACTTCATTTTCTGACCTTGGAATATTCAAATTATATATACAGACACATACAGAATATGTATCTGTATATATCACAATTTTGTGACCAGGTAAAATCAATTCATTATCCATCCCCTTAATAAAATGTGTCCCAAAAAGCAGTCCAGATGGCCTAACAGTGGGCTACAATATGACAAGCATACAGTATAATATACCAAGAATTGCCGTCATTTTAAACAAATTTAATGCTCATACAGCAAATATGTTTAATTTAATAATTTTATATCGTCTCTATATATTCAAAAGAAACACATATATGTTTAAAAAGATAATTTGTAGCATAAATATGTTTAAAATAATAATTTTATAGCATTTCTATAGATTAAAAAGAAACGAATATATGTATAACATGTTCATTGTTGTAGCATGTCTGTTCATTAAAATGAAAATGTTATAAATGAAGCAAGCTTCCAAACTTCCGCGCTGTCATGAACATAGCACAGTGACGTACAGAATGTAGGCAGAGCTGTTGCATTGGATGTGGGCGGGGTTGGATGTGGGCGGAGTTGGATGTTGCAGCTGTTACTACTTGCCGCTCTCACAGAGGCAGAGGAGCGGACAGCATCACCAGCGATGCACGGTGAAGGAAAGAAACAGAGAAATGTGGGGTGAGCATCATTGTTTTATGAAAGAAACTTCTCTCTGATGTTTATTCCTCCACGTAGTTCCTTTAGTCTGTGAATTACGAATAGTTTCCAGAAAGCTCGGCGCAGCAGCAGCAGCAGCAGCAGCCCGGGAGTGATCGCAGGTTTTCCTGCAGGGATGCTGCGGTACCTCAAACCTTCAGCAAGCAATTTGCTCCATATCACAACCCTTGAGTTTATGTTTGTCTGTATCAAGCTGAGGAATTTTAAATTCACCAGAACTACGTGGCACGATATAATCTCACACCTGGCGCAATTAGCAATTAGAGGTTCTCATTTATTTCTATAATAATAATTATTTGACTATATATAGTTTGATTAGAACGTAATCTATGAACTATATCAGGTTACAACTAAAAAAAATAAAATAAACATAAACATAAAAAGGTAAAAAATATAGGCACATACATCATATATCATGATATTTTTTTGTTTGAAACGGTTGGTAACTTCCCAGATCCCATTAAAAAAACACTGCTTGTTAAAGGATAAATAATAATAATAATGATAATAATAATAACATTCACAATAATGGTAATAATAATAATGATAATAATAATAATAATAATAATGATGATAATAATAATAATAATAATGATAAGAAGCAGTAGTAGACTAAAAGTATTATTTCAAGTCATATTATTGAATAGATTGCAAGTCAAGAGAAACTTGACCACTATGTCTCATCAGATGTGGTTTTTCTCTTATCTGTATGAATCTGCTTCAATCTAAACATTTTGTCTGTCAGGATACCACACCTCCAACCTGAGAGTGACCCCTGGACTTTATTATTCATTTATTTTTTAGCCTTTTTTCGTGCAGATGGATGTTTCCTGTAAACCTGAAGTCTACTCTTCTTTTCTACACAGAAATGGAGACCAGCCTTCATGTACTTTCTAGT
Source organism: Solea solea (assembly GCF_958295425.1). Lineage (NCBI taxonomy): Eukaryota > Metazoa > Chordata > Actinopteri > Pleuronectiformes > Soleidae > Solea > Solea solea. The sequence continues at coordinate 9,712,333 of NC_081138.1, forward strand.
GACTGACTGTGGAGCAGTAGAATGGATCATTATGATAGCACCCTGATGGTGTTTTTGGTAGAGATAACCAGTGACATTATCTTCTCCCCTTCTCTGCCCTGATGCTTTTTTCAGGCCGGTCTCTTTTGACCAGGAACTGCAAAGCAAAACGCTCAAGAAATGACATGTCTGAGACACGGCATGTGACCGAGGTTGGATCCCCCAAAAGACTGGGTACTACTGATCGACAGACAGTTTTTCCTCATTTTAGATAGACATTCATGCACCATACCCGGACCCCGTGGGAAGGGGACTGAAATACGTTGAGCAGGTATTTCCCTAAAAGGATATTAAGCTGTGGGAGCATCTGAGGACTCACTCACTCATGGGAAGATGGAGGCAGGAGCAGAGGCGAGTCCACAGCAGCATTCGAGGAAGAAACCTGTGCTGCATGGCTTGGAGGACCAGAAAAAGGTGCGTTAATGACTGACCCTCCTTAACCTACGATCCACCTGCTCAGTGTTGTGTGACAGTTTAAGAGTGGAGTGATTGGATTGAGTGTTCATCTTTGAAAGCTGAGTTTGAACTTTGAATAGCAGTGGATGTTATAACCAATCTCTTCATATAAATCAGTTTCCATGACAACTTGTCATGGAAACAAATGTTAAGCCTTTAGAACATGTCCTCACATCTAAAAGTCTTGAAAAGTAAAATGTTCAATTGTAACCAGTCAACAAAAAGATCCAAAGCATTGTGCCTTGTTGCACAAACAAAACAATGCATTTGACTTAGAGCTTCCTGACCTTCTCCAACTTTCATTACGTTTGTGGTGTTGAAAGAAGGATATCAGGATTAATTCAAAGCCAACCACCCAGTGAAAGCAGTGTCCTCTTTGATGTTTTGTGGTTGTGTAAAATTACACATGTTTCAACTTCGCCTTGAATTTTCTACACTGCTGTTGTTGAACACACACAAAGGGTTTTCATGGTTTGACTGTAGATGAGGGGATACAGGATGCTCTGCAGGTTGGAAGTTAGAGCTGCAAGATATATGGTCAAAATATCATATTGTTATTTTTGATAGATATTGTGATTGTGACATCTTGCTTTCCTGAAAGAAATTGTAGCTCACATTCATTCATTGCTCTGTTTTCGGAGCACTAGTGTTTATAGTGAAGGAAGCAAAACAGGAGGGATCTCTAAATCCTCTGGGCTTTATCACTCAGAACTGTAAATTAGAGTAGGTGGTTACAAAGTTAGAACATGCATGTTGGAGTTTGGTCCTTGCCAAGTCTGGTTTAGTATGAAATACATAGTGTGGAGCTTTGTTGGACTTCACTCCCTCTACTAAAGGTGTTTCTGGGATTAGACTCAATAAGAATGTTCAGCACTTTTTTCATTCCTCACCCATCCTCCTTGCTCCTCTCGTTAATTATTGATTTGATCAGATGTGTTAAATTAGTCACTTGAGATTATGTCGAACATGAATATTTATTAATGCGACCAAAATCCCAGATGCTGTTTTCCAGTTTTCCAGACTGCCAAGCTTTCCTCTTGGAAGCTCAGTGACAGAATGATGATTGGATGCTGCATAAAGCTCAGTATTTACAAATTACTTTTTTGTCAAAGAATCCTGATCCCATTTGTAATTTTTTTTATTTTTTTTATTTGCCCACTTAAAGTGATATCAGCACTGACATCTCTGGATTTCATCAAAAACCCTCACTTGCGGCTACAGATGCGGTGGCATTATCAGTCCAGACATGACACAATGTGCAGCTCTCTCCAGGGAAGAGAGGTTGTGCTTGTCTAAGCCAATACTCACCTTGCCTCTTAATGGATATCGGCCGACTTAAATAAATTGAAATCACTGAGGTAGTAATGTGGACACACGGGCTCTCATTGTTGGAGAATTACCCCAGGCTACCAGGCAGCAAGATTCAATGTCCCCTGACAATTACCCAGGCTGTGTGAGTTCAAGATCTTATATATGATGCTCACCTCAGTAGGAGGTAATTGGATTTTGTTCTCTTTGTAGATTTACTCTCTCACATGCTTCATATAATAATGTTCATTGAGTAGCAATCATCAGTTGGAGGAGAATCACATATTGGTATGGTATTATGGTGAAAGTGGGCTCAGTGTGGGCTTGGACAGAGCAGAACTCTTAGTTGAAGTCGGTTATGATTCTTAGTGTTATGTTTTGTCCAGCTACGTTAAGTTAAGTTAAGTTAAGTTAAGGGTTAAGGATGTAAACTATGTACATTCCTTGTGAGTGTTGCTGCACAGCCTTAACTGTAGCTAGGGATGTCCTGATACAATGTTTTCACTGCCGATACGATACTGATATTGCAGCCTTGAGTATTGGCCGATATCGATCCGATACGATATCGGCACAAATCATACATACTTTAATTACTTATTTTGTAGTGTGGAATGTTAGAATAGACTTGATCAAGTGATATTACTTAAACAGAGAACAATAGTCTCTAATAAACTGACCCATTTATTATTAAACAATGGGTCACACTAAATTTTAAACTATTTGGAAAAGTGTACAGCATTTTCTGGTGATTTCCATTAGGGATGAGCCAATAAAACTTGTCATGTCGAGAATCTAAAAAAAGAGGTTGCCTGTCTTATAGTAAAAAGTTTTTGTTTTTTTGACAGCAGCCCCGTGTATTACATATTCATCATTTTTGATGCATGCATTGCTCCTCCCATGTATCCCAGATTTGTGAGAGCCACCTTTTAAAGTAGGTTTGAAAAACTGAACTGCAGATGTAGTATGTAGACATGCTTCATTTATTGGAGCACAGTCAAAGAAAAAGAGCTCTGAGTTGATCTTTGATTAACAGCATATTGGACAATTGGCATATTCCCTCCTCCCAGTCAGCCTGGTTCTTGAGAAAATGCTAATGAAATATTCTGTTCTTTAACTGCTCCTTGATGTACATGTAGTGTATATCCCAGTGGTTTGCACTAGACTTTTTGGCCGCCTGTCATTTTGACAGATAGGGTTGTAAAATTTTTTATGATTATAAAATATAGTCCATCTAATAGTATTTAATTTTCAAAAACAATCCGGCCAACAACAGGGCTTAAAGTTTTCAGCCACAGAACTTTATTCAATGCTTACATTTTTGCCAAATTTTCCAGTGCTTTAATTTTTCCAGCAAAGCTGGTCACAAACACACTCCAAGGCCTCCAGTTCATAGCTTTTCAATAAACTGTCAGCGCCTGATAGTGAGAAGCATTTAGCACAGTGTCAGATCAGATATGATACCCATTTGCTCCGAGAGGAATCTTCTTTTGATGGATTTGGTTATCTCTTTGATGTTCTTAGTGTGCAAAGTGCATCTATGTGCCGACACGACACCTTACAGGATCATGGTTGCAGGAGTGGTTATTGACGGTGCTGTGTGTGAATTATTTGAAGTTACGGTAGATCCACCTCTGTGTTCTATCTGTCAAAATGACGGACAGCCTTCAGATTTTTCCATCAATGACAGAGAATTCTCGATTGGTGCGACCCCTGGTATTTCCCTACCTCACATTGAGTTGTTTATATATATATATATAGTTGATATATATATATATATAGTTGATATATATATATATATATAGTTGATATATATATATATGTTTTACGTAAGGTACTGAAATGTTGAACAGAGTTCAACAGTAGATCTCAGCCATTAGTATCTGATAGAGATGACAAAGGGCATTAAGAAGGTGACAGAGCATCCTGTAATAAAATCGTTTATGGATTCTGCTCAATGAGGATAAAAGGAAATGTGACACTAATTGTGCAAACAAAGCCATTGGAGATTATGTATATTTTCACAAGTCTAGTTTCCGACTGCTCATTAGGAGGCGTTTGATATGGTTGGATGGGGTTCTGTAGGATAATGAGGTGTTTCCAATTAATATATGTGTGCTGCTATGTGCTGTGCAGCAGCCATTCTGTAAAAGCCTCATAATTAGTTAAGAGACACAAATGAGTAGGAACCTACAGATAGCTTTGTGTATTTCCTTCAGAAGATGGAGTGAACCCTGAACGTCAAGATACAGGTCAGGTACTCAGTGAGAATCGTGTGGTTGGGAGCTTTAGGGTTTCTTTCCATGGCTTTGGTGGCTTCCAGACTTGGAATAATCCATTAATGTGAAATGTGATGATGGGACAGTGGCAATAGACCAAAGAATGCTATTAAGGTTAGTTAGCCTTAGCACATCCATCCAACTGTCCATTCATACAGTATGTAATCACTCCACCATGCTCTGTCGTTTCCCTTGGGTCGTCCCTGTCATTGAACCGTGAAACATCTAAAGGGCTGTATTTAAGCTCCAGTATGTAATATTTAGTAGTGTTTATTGACAAATTAAATACTCTATCAAGAAGTGTCTTTGCACAGTCACACACGTGTTGATGCGCCGTGCTGCGCCGTCTCTCAGCATACGCCAAAACAGAGGTAATGTTAACGCCAAACGAGAAACTTTGAGCTTACAGCACAACGACTTTAACAAGCACTGGGTAGATGTCAATCACAGATTCAGGATTATCATTCGCCGAAGGGAAAACAGTCCTGCTAATTCACGTGAGTATCGCACAGTAACTAGCAAATAGTAGGTAATAGTAAGTAGCAAATGCCATCATTTGATAGAAATAGCAAAGAAAACACACCTATTATCCTATCTGTCAAATAAACATCATTTGGAAACAAAGATTGTATTCCACATGCACCGTTTGTTTACTTTTTCCAAGGGTGGACCTTATGCTGCGTTCAAAGACAAAATCAGAGGTTGGAATTTCCCAGTAGAATTTTCCAGATGCATGCCATTCCCATTATTGTGTGGGGTCAATCCTCAAAAAATTTATGATTCAATAATTGAAGAATCGGCTGAAATAGCTTGGATAAAAAGCTTTGAAATGATATGTAATTAAATCGGGGTTCTAACTTGTTTTTATTTATTATTCTTTTTTTGCATTTGTGTTTGGTTTATAGTTATCCTGGCTCCATCGAACCCATTGTCTTGTTCTAATAACATTTTATGAAAAAAAGCCTCTGCTGTGCAAAGGTTTCACAAATGTATCCTTCAAAAACGGTCGCTGCCCAGACCTCAAATCCACACTTGACAGGATCGAGACTCTGAATTGAGACACGGCTACAGAGTGACTAGAGGGATGACAATTTGTCATTGACAGGGTTTGATTGATTGTGTATACCAGCTGCACTGCTGCTATCTGAAACTAATTGAATGTAATATCAGGCAGATCGGGTACTGTGATGACAAATGAGCAGCATTGTGAGATTATTTTGAACCTATTGTGCACATTATCCCTCTTTAACAGTTGGAATTTCCAAGCCCCTGACTGGATGGCGCAGATAAATAATTGCTGTCTTTATAAATCACGATGACTGGTACTCATTATCTTACTTGGAGCTCATTTACAGAATACCACTTTCTTTTTAAGATTTGTATTTTATTAATGGGTAAATGCTGAGAATCAGGAGCAGGCTGTGGCTCTCTGTGATTGTGAAACAAATGAATCTAATGACTGCTTTTTGCAAGTAGAGAGGACACCAATGGCTGAGCCTTTCTTACTAAATAGACAGCTGCATACGAGAGAGGGGATTTATTTTAGTGAAGGACTATGTTTGCTCAGTCGTGCAGCACTGACGAGTGCAGGGACTCAGGGGTTCGGATTGGGGAAGGGTAGGGGGGTCATATAGGGTGGAGGTGGGACTAGGCATGGAGCTCTGAGTTTGGGGGTGGGGAGGATGCTGTAGTCAGAATGCTGCTTGGTCCTCAAGAGCCATCTGGCTGTCACCCTCCCTCTTCATAGGGAAGGTTGAGGACAGGTGGCACGGGTTGGTAGGAACTGGACTTCTGCTATGGGGGAATACAATTGGCTAGCTGGGCCCCCAGACCACATTGACCCATCACATACCTAATACTTGCTGAGCATCCTGTCAGGAAGAACATTCTTAATGAACATTGTCTTTGAAAATGAACATCTGTGTTTTATTTATAGTTGGTCATTTTATATGATAGGGCTGCATTGGAAAAAACTGACATTGCAATTTTATTTTTGCATATAGCGTTATTAAAAAATAATTCTCACCAGATGGGACACATCTGTGAACGAACAAGACTGCTGGTAAAAAAAATAAAGAGAGGAGAAAAACACTTGTTTTGTTCAACACTTGAACAAAACAATACAGATCATGATTGTTCCACACACAGTCGGCTGCACTGAACATCCACAGCTCATCTGTGACGCTCACACAGCCCTTCTCTGTGTATGTGTGTTGTCCGACCCTCCGCCCGCAGTTAATACGGTTTGTCGCTAAGAAAAAAAGTGTCTGTGAAGTCGCTAAATATACACACGGAAGTGGAACAGACATTATTTCACACAACAAACAGACATTATTTCCCTTTTTTTTTACCTCTGACTCGATTCCTTCTGTCTCTCTTTCTGTTATTATATCTGCAATGTGCACAACGTCGTCTTCTCTGTTTTTGTCGGAATGTTACAGCACAACTTCCCGTCCTGACATATACACTACAGCTGACAGAGATACTTCCTGAAACGATGCCGTGTTTACGGGGAACTTTTTGGTACCGTTTGCGTCTGAATGTGGCCACAGTCTCTCCCTCTTGTTTATCACTCATCTTCAGCGTGGTGTGTAAATGACAGCATGGGCATATGGGGGGAGGGGCTGACTGTGAGCGCAGAGACAGCACAGAGCAAAGAACCGGTTCAGAGATGCTTTTCTGAAGAAGTGTATTAGTAACAGTCTTAACAAATGAAAAACTGTTTTGTCTTTCATTTCATTTAGCTGAATAATGAGGTGGCGATTAAAGCTCCGAACCTTGGTCATATTTGGGCAGTGCTCATTTTTAAGCATAGCCCACTTTCACTGTGTAAGTACAGTATTTTCTTTAAGTTACAGTTAAAGTTACCCATCATCACCCATTATTTTGATGGGTGCTTGCCTGTGGATATATTTCACATCATTAGTTCATCATCATTATCTGAATCTCATAAAAAAATCAAACCGATTCCATCTGCAGCACCTGTAAGGATCGTGTCAGGCTGAAAACAACACGGGACTCTTTCTGTTATTTGTTGCAGCAAGTGTGACCACAAGGAACATTACAGAGACACCACATCAGCATTTATGATACTGGAAGTGGTTTCTTCTTTGCATTGTTGGCTTAATGTTAGTCTACCTTTGCCTTTGTTTAAGAGAGACATGGGGCCTCTTACAGTATCTTGTGTCTGCAGTTAAATCTGAGTGTGTGTGAAAGACAAGAACTGAGTATTGTTTTTAAAAGCAGTTGTACCAGCTTCCACCTTATGTCTTCGCCAATCCTTGCTCATCTTGATCCTTGGAAATATCTTCAGAATTCATTTTTAAACTCTAGGAATGATTAGATTTGTATGATGTTGTTATCAGTCTTACTCAGTCTTATTCCTAGAATGTAAAACTGCGACAGATGAAACCTTTATCAATAGCAAACATACACATGGGCACATACACACACAGTCTTCTAATCTCAGACTTGTATATTCAGTGAACCCATGGTGTAAATCGGCCGTGTTTGGATAGGAGTTAAAACAGTCAAGTGGAGGGGAGGGATGGTGAACAAACTTTCTCTATATCTGCCTCCCTTGTTACAGTAAATTGAGATTTCTACCACATGTTCAATTAAATGCTGCAGATACTTTTTGCCTACAGGGCACAAAATTGGTACTGTGACTGTTAACAATGGTGCAGACAGAACATGGGGCTTTATTTTCTCAAAGCCTTTTTTACTGAAAGAAATAATTCCTGCTATTTTTTGTCAGAGGACCTAAAGGCATGGCTCAATAAAATATATCCAAAGAGATGAATCCTGATGTAAGGACGGTATTACAAGTTTCTGTGCAAGACTGTTCAACACATACATCCTTATGAAATCAACACATTCATTCTTTTCTGTGTGAAAATCTAGTTCTGTTTTATTAATAGAACACACTTTCCACCAGAAACTGCTGAACATGAAATGATAAATCATATGAATGCCTGTCACCAGTACCTTCCCCCACTCTCTCCGCACCTTCTCAGACAATGCTGTTGCCTGTTACTGCATCTTGATGCACGTTCTATTAGAAGAACACACTGCTGCTCAGTACAATTTCTAATAATTGATTTTTTTTAAAATTTTCCAGCTTTATGGATAAAGTACTTTTTCATATAGGTAACAAATGCAAAAAACGGATTACTAATATCTAGGGATGCGCCGGAATTAAAATGCTTCTGCGTCGTGGCCACGAAGTAGGTATAATGTGCGCACAAAATACTAATTGATAATATCATCATTCCTGGATAGTTGGGTAAGCAAATCGAGCGCACCTACTCTAAGGTCAAAGGTAGAGGCAGTAGAGTGGCTAAAGCTACACGATGGACAGAGATAGCGTGATAGAGTTTTATTTTAGACTGGGAATGAGCGACAAAGACATTGGGAAAAGCCTGTCATTATTACCGAGAGGCATTTAAACAGAATATTGAGAGGCAGGTTTCTTTACCCGCGCAGGTACGACAATAACAACACAACAACGCTCGATTTGCTTACCCAGGTGTCCAGGAATGAAGTAATATTTTGTGTACACGTTATAGCTATTTCGTGGGCACAATTTACTTTATTATTTTACTATGTCATGGCAGCTACAACGAGAGTAGTTCTTCTTCTTCTATGGTTGAAAGTAGCAATATAAAGCAGGACACAGCACCGAACTTCACCTAAAGGAAGGAGCAGTGCCAACGGTCTTTGTGTGCTTGTTTTGTCGTTTAGCATTAGCGATAACCAGCTACAGGCTAAGCTACACGTGTTCGCTCGTGTTTCATTTGCATGTATGTGTGTTTATCATCTCAGTAACCACAACGTTATCCAAGCTACAGGCGTCCTGCAGCAGTCTTTGCGATGGAGGTGGTTCACTTGTCACAGTGTCTTCTGACTCTGGGTCAGACTCCGGATCAAATGCGTAAGTGATTACGACGAGGGGTCGTGACGACGGCATTACTCAATGTTTTGATAATTGCTAGCGGTGCATCCGCCTTTCCAGAGGGGGAGCTGCGGGTTTCAGAGCTGACATGCCAATTACGTCACTTACAGGTTACTGGCCAATCACAAGACAGTCCGTGTTCTGTGGGTGTGGTTTTGGTCTGAAACAGCACGCCTGACGAGAGCGTCAGTGATGAGACATTTACATCGGCTCGTTTGCAGTGACTAGGACGTTTTTGACCATAAAAACGACTTCGTGTTTGTAAGTACACCTCCATATCTCACATGCAAGTGAGATAGGACCATGCTATGGCCTCTTTAAACTCTTTGTCACCGGTGTTCTACATCCTGGCACTTTTTTTCAAAAGCTTTACCTTTTGATCTTTCCCATCTTATAGCTATAACTCTTTATAAGTATGACAACATTCATCCTGATTTTTTGCTGAGATATATGCATCTAAGCTTGTTAAATAGGACTCCCCAAGTGAAATTTAAATTGCCACCAAATTTGTAATCTGGATCAAACCTGGATGAAACTTAATCTGAAGGAGTGTCTGATCCTGGATAAAATCTCATCCAATTGGACCAATTATTTGTAGAACTGTGGTTAGGGTTAATAAAAGACATGGGTGGATGTGGGGTGGAGGAGCTTGTAATTCAGGGGTCAAGCTGTGCACATCTTATATACCACAGCATGTGAGAGGAAAGGGAAGCCAAGTACACATGAACACGCACACACAGCTCTCAATGGTCACCACAAGGCTGAATCTCTGTTACCTTAATCCAGGCCACCTTCCCCTCACCTCCCCCTCCTCCCCCATTCTAGTATCACTTACTGTACACACATAATCAATACAAGCGCTCTGCTCTTATTGATCCATATACTATGTATACACAGCTGCTGAGGCCAGATGGTAGCCTTCTGTCTGGAATCGAGAAGCCACTTGATCACCCTGAAGCTGGTTCTCAGTCATCTCCAGGATGCATCGAGCACATGTTCAAGGAAGAATATGCACCTCAAAGGCTTGTGCTTTGTACAAAGAATCATTATTTGTTTGGGAATCTACTGATTGCTGGTCAATGACTTTCTTTCACCTTGTAATGAAGTGTGCTCTTGCCTGGAGTCTGATGAGCAGTGACTTTTTGATTAGCAATCAAAACATGGAGGTCAAAACTGTTTTGAATGCTTGTGTTTTCCCTGCTTGTTAGTGGATATGTGGAGATTTCGGCCAATGTCAACCTATGAAAGGCTTATTTAGGCTATTTTAATTGTTAAGAAGTTGGTTGATTTTGTTCTCGGCTGAGAAAATCATTCAAAGATGTTCACCTAATTTTTAACCCCAGATTTGTTGTTTTCCTTGTGCGAAAAACATAAACAATGAAATTGAATTGAAATAAAATGGGGAAAATTAAACCTTTCTTATGAGGTTTGTCTGAATACAATCAATCTGTTGATGTGATTGTTTCTGTCTCTGTATCTGCTGATTGCTCAAAGGCTTTTGTAGAGCTTTGTGGTAGTAGTTAATATTGCCGGGAGAACTGCAGACAGCTTTGCCTGTAATGACAACAGACTGTAACTGCATCCTTGGAATTCAATTACCTTTTTCATTTCACCTTCGACACTTGAACATATTACCCTTTGTCAGAGCCAATCAGTGCAATACAATTATATCAGATTTGCTTCCCTCTGATTGATTCATGTTGAGATTGGCTTGGCTTTGCTCAACATAATAACATTTAAGCATGAACTGTAACTTCATTATTTCACATGCTGTATTAACATCCACAAGTCAGAGGAGCTAAGGTGATGTGGTCATGTCGGGTTGTTGTGCTCTGACTCAACAAAACCAGATTAGAGAAAATGATTAGTATTGTTGGCATTTTGGTCTCATGATGGTGGTAGTCATTTCTTTTAACACTGGATTTGAGTTGACGATTCTTGTGACATAGAGGCAGCAACAGTGAATTCATGGATTCACCACAATGCTTACAGAGATACTTATAAATGTCATTGATTGGGGATTGCAGCTTACTTTTCTGTATTTCAATTTTTCAGGTTCAATTTTGATCTTACCTGCCCTGCCAGGTTTCATTTTATTCATGATCTGTTAAAATCAATCACTATTTATATATAAAGTGCCTTTATAAATGCTACCATTTATAGCAGCATTTTTATTGAATGTAGTTCACACCCATACTCAGCTTTTTTAGGCAATATGCCTCGCCGGCCAATCACGTCCCATCAAGAAATCCATAAAACCATTTAATGTGTTCGCCATGTTGCAGGCAGTTTGAGAAACACTGAAATTAAAACATTTTAAACTTTAAAGACTTGCTTGTCAACTCGCGGACTACCAGTACCATACTTTGAGAAAAGCTGGTCTAGAGTGAACTCTTCTGAAAAGTGTCCATTGTTGAAGTTGGAAGTCAACCAAAACCAGTGACTAAATGGGTCATCAAATGTGCTTGCTGTAGTTTTTTGCAAGAGCCTTTGGTTCTAGAAATAAGTAGTCGCCAAGTAGTAATAATGGCGACTAACGTCTTTTGCCTGGGGGAGCTCCGTGGATCAAGTAAGATGGGTATATGGAAGACAATTTTACCTGTGAACAACAACTTGTGTAATAAATGCTTATGTTAATATTTTTGATATGGACAAATGATAAATAAAGTTGCGAAAAAAATGTAATGAAAATACAAAAAACCCAGCGTGTTTTCCTCGATGAGGTCTTTATTACAAGGTGAACATCTCTTTAAGCACTTAAAACGGATCCGTTCATTGAAGATTCACTGCTGTGCTCTAAAGCCGCGGTGCATGCAGCTGGAAGCCAGTGCTCATAAACACAACTGACCCTTGGTTTTTTCGAAAAATAATAATATAACAAAACATGTTAACAATAACTTAACCAAAAATATATAATACTTATGTCTGACAGGTTTTGCCAAATGTAACTCTCTAAAACTATTAAAAAAGCCACGAGTCGAGAAATAGGGTGAGCGAGAGATTAGTCTATATGAATTAGGCAAATAAACAAAGCTTCATAAAAAATAACTAGTAACATACAACTTTGGCACCAGTCTACTGATTTTTGTTGATAAAGATGAGCATGTTAACTTGCTCTTGGGTCAGACGCGACCGCAGCCTGGTGACCATCAGTCCAGCCGCCGAAAATACCCGTTCTGAGGGGACGGAAGTTGTCGTGATGCACAGGTACCTGTGTGCTAATTTGGCAAGTCTGGGGAACCTTATTCCAATCAAAATATACTATGTCAACTAGTGATATCAGCACAAGAACTGTTGAGGAATATTTAGATGATTTGTCTCTGTGCATGTCCTCGCTCCGTTCCTCTTCACCCTGTACACTGCAGACGTCTCCTACTGCTCCCCCTCCTGTCACCTGCAGACGTTCTCTGACGACCTCTGATGCGATGGTAACATCTTACAAATACCTGGGTGTTCACGTAAACAATAAACTGCACTGATCTGATCATGCTGCTGCACTCTACAGGAAGGGCCAGAGTAGACTCTACCTGGTGAGGAGAGCAGGGAGAACTCCTTAAGACCTTCTACGACTCAGGGGGGTCTGACGGCTCTGAAAGCGTTTTGCATCTTGTACATCTGTGCAATATCATAGCGCGTGATTTTCGAAAATATACGATATACTATATACTATACTACACTATGTTGATGTCAGTGCGATATGAACTGTTGAGGAATATTTAGATGATTTGTCTCTGTGCATGTCCTCGCACAGAGCGACACCGAACATAGTAGCTCAGCTTCGTGGCTGAGACACAAACGGACTGCTGCTGTTGTTGCGGGAGAGTGCGCCTGCAGTTATAAAACGAATCAATAATTATTAGACTAAAACATTGAAATATGCCAATTCTGATATGTTCATGTACTCAAAACGGACAGAGCAACATAACGGAGACAAGTTAGCTTGACTGTAGCTCAACATTAAATAAAACCACCGGACGTCTGTAGTCTTTCTGTCTCCTGTGGGTTGGGCTAATCCAAAATACTGGACTGATGCTTTGAACTCTGCGGCTAACGCCTCGCGATGTTCCTCAAGCAGTGTAGTGATAGCCACCAGGGTTAAGCTAGTGTTAGCATCTTCTTTTTTGAAGACATTTCAGCGATAGCAGGGATCGTTCAGATGAAATAAAAATAGAACAAACAATAAAGGGTAAGGGGATTCATTTTGGCGTGGAAGTTGGAGGGCTGATGGTTAAACGGGAGCACTCGCACAACACGTCTATACCATCTGCACGCTCAACCACAAGCCAAGTGTAACAGTTTGACACTAACAAATAATAACAAAACCACTTTACTTAAATAAATTGAATTGAAAAACACACATTATTTCTGATTTTTAACAAATTAGGATGGGCTTTACTTGATTCTTACATTAATGTAAAGTCACTGTCGCCACTCAGATTAAGGTGGAAAATCCGTCTCACACACATACACACACACACACACACCTGTTTTTAGAGCTGAAACAATTAATCGATTATTAATCGATAACTAAATGAATCGACAACTATTTTGATAATCGAATATTCGTTTGAAGCTTTTTTCATGATTAAAACAAGATTTCCAATTGTTTAAGCTTCTTAAATGTGAGTATTTTCTTCATTTCTTTGCTCTGGATAACAAAGAAATCATTAAAAGTTCATCATTTTGGGTTGTGGACAAAGCAAGTCATTTGAGAACATCATCATTTCTAGGTTTGACGAACACCAATCAACATTTTTTAATTTTTTAATTTTACGGACCACAATAATCGGCAGATTAGTTGATTATGAAAATAATTGTTAGTTGCAGCTCTACCTGTTTTGTGGTGGTAGTTCCCATCTTTTTTAAAGGCAGAGGTGCTTGTGTAAGCACTTCAGCAGAGGTCACCCAGGGCTCAAGGACATCACAGTAATGTGATCTTAGCTGTTAATTGGACTTGTAGGGAAGGATGATAGGTGAAGAGAGGGAATGCATTGTAACCTAATAGTGAGTACACCACTGGGCATGGGCACACACACACACACACACACACACACACACACGCACACAGAGAGAATCCTATCTTTCCTTTATCTGCTGCATCATTGCTTTCCGATGCTGTTCTCTAAACAATCTTTCAGTCATCTCATTAGAAAACACTTAACTGAAGATAAATGCTTTAACCTTTCATTCTGATTTGACATTCAGAAGTTACATGAGTATGTGTGTTCATCTAAACAGTGATCACAGTCAGTGGGATCGATGAAGAGCGGATAAGAGCTCCAATCAATACCCATCAGAGTTCTACTGATCAAATATTTATCCAGGAAGAGAGAGAAGAATAGACTCCCTGTCTGCCCAGTGCTGTCTGCACACGCCTGGCCATTCCGTCTTTGTAACAGGAGTCAACCTCGGGGCCAAAAGTGTCTGTTGACATAGAGATGATGAAAAGAGAAGGGGTTTAAACTCAATGTATCTTGGATCAGTGACTGCACTGGGCGATATGGCTGAAAAGCATATCACACTATAACTACTACCACAGTCTTATTTGGGTCCATCACACTCTCATATCACCAAAGAAAACTAGTATTTCACCATATGATCGTCAGTCAGTCACTCTTCTCTATATCTCTATATATATAAAGTGTGTGAGAGATGCGTGGATGAGCTGTCATAAATATCAATAATTCCCCCTGACATCCACCCACAGCAATGTTTTTTTCAACAAGTGATACCCACACCCGCCCACCACCCAATCATCATTCATTGTAGGAGCAGTCTGCTAAACATATGGAACACAGCAGCTGCGCAGATCGTCTAGGTCAGGGGTGCTCAGTACGTCGATCGCAAAGGTAGCGTGGGTAGATCGCAACGTTAAAAAAAAATAGACTTCAGCCTATCATCCATCCTGTCACTTGATTGATATACAGGGCAGCCAGTCAGCTGACATCTGACTTTTTCTGACACTTAGGTCACTGCGCATGCGCAAACAACGGCGCTAAGTGCAGCAGCAAAACTAACAAGATAGCTAG
Organism: Solea solea; assembly: GCF_958295425.1. NCBI lineage: Eukaryota > Metazoa > Chordata > Actinopteri > Pleuronectiformes > Soleidae > Solea > Solea solea. The sequence goes on from NC_081138.1 coordinate 9,727,395, forward strand.
CGAGTTACCTTTTTCTCTTAAACTTAAGAAAGGGTATAAAAATGAGTGGGGGAGCTGGACCAAGTTAAAAGACAAAAACGTATCACTTTCATACAGAATGGGAGGATGGCTTTTGTTCACGATGACATTTTCGAAGTGCGTTTGATGATCATTTGTTAGTGTGCTTGAGGCTGGCTGTCAGCAGCTACTGTGCTGATTCCATTCAGTGCAAGTCATCAGAGTAAAGTCAGGTAATAACAAAAAATGTACATAGTTAATTGTGTTGTGTTGTGCATTATGGGCTCATGTGGTTATGCAAGGTACATCAACATACATTGTACATATAAAGAATTCTCAATATATTTATAAATAAATATATGTTTTGCATTTTTGTAGTAGGTAGATCATTTAGACTTGGTCATTTTATAAGTAGCTCGCATGCTGAAAAAGTGTGAGCACCCCTGGTCTAGGTCAACTCATTTCTGCCTGATGAAAAATAATGTTTTTAGAATGTTCACATTTCAGATCTAGTCAATATGTAAACCTATGTATTATTTATTTATTTGTTTATTATATTTATTTAAACCGCGACCTGTCCGCAATTCATCCAAATATAATTGTTTTTCACGCAATCCACCCCAAAGAGGCTGCGTTGAAAGCTTGACAGAGCACAGCAGAAGGATGCAAACGTTTGGTGATGTTAGTGGGTCACAGGCTTGATGCAGTTATTGAAATCAAAGGATTTGCAACTAAATATTAAGTCCTATTCACTTTAATCCTTTTTAAGTCTATCTGTTCCAATACTTTTGCTCACATGAAATGGGTGGGTTCAAAGTTGTGTATCAGATCCAGATGTAAATACCTGGAAGTAAAATATTCATATTCATCTTTTGATGTCAAACCCAAATGTTTTCAGTCTATGGCAGGGCTGGACTGAGACCAGAAAATTGCCCTGGAATTTTTGGCCATGGAGGCCCACCATTATTGATACGATATGCTGAGGAACATGACATACCTGATGTGTACTTTGTGTTGTTTTAAAATAAAGTGCAGTAGCATACATGGAAGAGAGTAACCGTGTTAAAAATTGATTCGCTCTTTCCCTACTCGGAGACTTTCATCTTGGCAGTGTCACAATTCCCATCTTGAAGTCAAAGTGGTTGTCAAAGAAACACTGTCAGAGATGTCTTTTCAGTGTTTAATGAAATATAGCGTTTATTTTTAGAATCGATGAATCTGTCGATTCTTTTGATTAATCAAGTATTCTTTTGTCCATAAAAGTTAAAATGTTGAAAATGTTGATCAGTGTTTAACAAACCTGGAAATCATGATGTTCTCAATGGCTTTTCAGTTTAATGATTTTTTTTGTCAAATGGAGCAAAGAAACCAGAAAATATTCACATTTAAGAAGCTGAAAAAATGTATTAATTGTTAAAAGAAACCCTCTCAAACCGATGAATCTATTATCAAAATAGTTGATGATTAATATTGTCATTGATTAACAATCGATGCAGCCCTACTGGTTACCTAATGTTTCACTAATATTACATGATAATAATAACTGTAAGCTGTAACACCTGCAAACACACACCCACTTCTTCCAGGGGGTTTCTGATTTGTCCTCTTTACAGCGCTCACTCGCTCAGCTGCTTCTCGTCTCCCCCTCCCTCCACTAGTTCTCTGACAATATCAACATGGCAGCATGCGCAGAAAACAGCGAGAGTGCCGTCACAGGAAGAGACGTCCTACATAAGGATCGAGCCGAACATTGCCGAACTGTAAATCAGTTAAATACACTTAGGGACAGCACAGCTGATCGCCAGCAGCGCGCGGTGAGCTGAATAAACTGGCGCTGTATCAGACCGGTGACTGTATGCTCCGGAGCTGGCGATCAGTTTAGGCAGCTTGCCGCTCGCCGCTGGCGATCGGCGGTGGCGATCAGCTGTGCTGTCCCTAAGTATCCATGTGTCGGAGGTCTGTTCCTGTGACGGCACTCACACATACAGCGCCAGTTTAGGCAGCTCACCGTTCGCCGCTGGCGATCAGCACAGAGAGTGCAGCACCGCTGATCGCTACCGCTGATCGCCAGTGGCGAGCGGCAGAAACGGCCGCTGTATGTGATCAGACTGTGCTCCGGTCATGGAGGACGTACTGAACAAATATTTTTAATTAGGACATGTCAGAATGGTTAGTTATGAGCTCCATGTGACCTTTTCTTAAAAATGTGTGTGTTTGTACGTCGGTGAAATACGTTCGCTGACTAAATACGGCGACCGCTGGCCGCAGTCTGATGCGAAGTGGTGCGAACACACGTTTGCTGACTTTATCCGGAACATTAGCTTCATATATAAAATCCTCTGAGGCTGGAAGTTTGTGTAAAACACTGTGCTCCACTGTGCAGCCACCAACAGCACACTTGTCCCTCCATGTTGACATAATACCGCTCTTCCTCCCTCGCCTGCACTCTCGCAGGGACAAGGTGGAGCTAAGGTGGAGCTCTCGAAGTAAACTTACTGGTGGGCGGTAACATTCGCGGTGAAATGCGCATGCTGCCGTCATAAGCGCAGGGAATTCAACATCGAGTGTTTTATCGCCTATACTTACACTAAGGGGGACCACGAAAACATGACGGAGTATTCTTTTTCCACACTTTGGTGACTGGTAGGGCCCCCAGAGTCCCAAATATAAGTATTAAAATGGTTAAAAAGTTGATTTTGCATAATATGTCCCCTTTAAATGGCAAAATTTGATAACCTGGGGAGGGGAGGGGCGGGTCGAGAAAGGAGGGGAGGGCTGAGAGCTTTCATTGGACTAGCCCGATGTCTGATGAAGAAAATCAACCAATGGACCACGTCCTGTGTCTCAAATACCGCCCCAGACTGGCCCAAAAATAAAGGAATTGGCCCCACTACTATTGGAGGGCGCTGTATATGCATGTATTTATACGCGTATATATGTATAAGTACTGTGTGTATGTAATAGACAAACATTATTGCATCACCATCATTTACAAAATGGTGTGTTCTAAAAATTATTCCAACATATTTTGTAAGAATAAATGGTTAGAAGACATTTAAAAAATTTGACTTGTTTTACAACTGTCCAGGGTGTACCCCGCCTATTACCCGATGTAGCTGATATTGGCACAGCACCCCCCGCGACCCTCTGGCAGAGGATAAAGCGGTAGATGATGACTGACTGACTGACTGACTTGTTTTACAACAATATACCAAAAATATACTGACTGTCCCTCTGAATCATCAGGGGGGAGTTGTTCATCTTTCCCTAAATTAGCCGAATTTACCGGTAAAGAGAGAGGGAAATGAATACAGTACATGCATATCACAGCAAAGGACTAAGATCCTGGGATTCATTCATTCCATATACAGTTCAGTATTATTTAATTAATGAACCCCGTATGATTCCCTTTTTAACAGCTTTTTTCCCCTTCTTCTTGGATATTAACTTTTTTTTTGACTGCCAAATCTAACCTCACTTTCTGATCCATTATCATTGTCTTGCAGTGGTTAACAATGGCATAATCCATATTTTTGATAGCTCTCTTTACTGTTAATAGCAATAATGATAATAATAATAATTATTATTATTATTTTTAACATCATTATTATTATATTATTATAATAATATATGCCATGTGTATTAACTGTAGTTGACCTTGGCGAAGTTTATGATGGTTGGCATCATTTCATGTTATGTATACTGTGTAGTCCTTAAGTGCTTTTATTTTCACACACTTACTTTTATTTATCCATTCCCGTTATTATTGTGTGAATATCAGCACTAAAACTGTGTGAACACCTTTATTTATTTGTAGTATTTTCCACTGAAAAGCTTCATTGCTCTTTATAACAGTGTACTTTGGTCAGGCGGAGACAAACACATTAGTAGCTCCTCCTCAAACAAGATCAATCCATAACACCATGTAAAAACATGTTAATTTATTGGCTGTTAGGAGTCTTCTCTTCCCATCTCCCTCATCCCTGTCGCTGGGGGAAAAGGGATTACCTTAACATTGGAGAATGGGAATGTTGGACAAGGAGATTACAGGAGGACTCTGTTATCCAGAGTGTGCTAATGGTTCGTTTTTATCCGTGTTCCACTGCCAACCCTTTCACCATCTCCTGCAGGTGCAATGCTGTTTGAACTGTTTAAGTTCATGGGGTTAATTTGCTGCTTGTGTTTTCTCTTTTATTGAGAGTCTCCTTCCAGCTGTTTTGGATATTGCCAGGTGACTTTTACTGCTCTTACATCAGCCCTCCCTGGTTTGCTGAACTGTAGAGCTGGCAAATGCAAACAGTGTGGGGAGGAGGGGTTGCAGGAGGTGGTGTTTTTTTGTTAAAGGAGACCCCCTGTGGCTGCAGTGATAACACGATGATTGTGTGTGAGTCAGAGGCTTAGGAGCTGGTACCTTGATGCAGTGTGGAGAAGGAGATAAGACATATAAAAGCAGCATGTTTGGAGAAGTGTCTATTTGAAGTGGTTGTGGAGTGTGACAGCAGCAGAGCAGAACATACAGACATGGTGTGTGTACAAAAGCAGCTAGTGTGTGTGTGTGTGTGTGTGTGTGTGTGTGTAATTTTCATTTTGTTACCTCTATGGGACCTTTTTCTGGCATAAACACTGACCTTAACAGAAATAGAAGCCAATGCAGTGTCCTAAAATGAATAACTGCACGTGCATGAATGTGTCTGTAGCCTTAACATTCTGTAAAAACAATGAAAAATCCAACAACTCCACCCTTTTTCTTTGTCTACCATCCCACTCAAATCAATTACCCTCATTTTAATGAAGCTAGTATTAAAAACACATAAGCGCATTATCATAAGAGCCCAACAAGTCGTTGCCATATTTTTGACTGGCTTTACTGTGGTATTCATTTTGATTGTATGTCAAGTAAAACATTTTTAAATACATTCAATGTAGAGTTGTTACCGGTATCGGAAAATGCCTCCGATACTGCCGAAAATGGGGGTATCGGTATCGGCGAGTACTGGAGTCCATGCACCGATCCGATACCACGTTATTTAATAGAGCTCCGTTAGCTCTGACGCGGTTCTTCTTCGCCGCTCTTGAAACAGTTGCGCTGTGCTGTTTTAGAGGTGTGAAGAAGAACTGATCACCGGACACCTGTAGACAAGGAGCTAACGTTAGCTCATCATGTCGGCGGTTTGGCAGTATTTACCAGTTAGCTCCGTTAGCGTTGTTAGCTGCGCTTTCTCCGTTAGCGCGTCTACAGTCAAACTGGAGCGGCCCGTTTATTAAACGAAAAGAGCAGCGCTACAGCTAACCAGCGTACCTGTGTCCTGCGTATGTATGCCTCTGTTTTTAAAGTTAAGCGTTACTTCAGAGACTCATTTTAACAATCTGGAGTCGAGTAAAAATGATGTCACGCGCGTCCTTTCCCGGTCAGTCGTCATGGAAACATGAAGCTCTGCCAGTGCCGCGGTGTTTGGACCAGAGTGAAAACAAACGTACAAGCTGAAAAACGAAATAACATCACTGGTAAAAATAAATGATGTCCATTTGCTGTATTCGTTCATGTTTTACAGAGGGTTTAACCTGATATATATATAAATATATATATATGTGTGTGTGTGTGAGTGTGTGTGTGTGTGTGTATGTTTATTTCGGTCATGTCAGTTCACTGATCACTCATCATCACACATCATCTTAGTGTAGTTTACACAATACACATAACCAAAAGGGAAAGCCGGAGAAGCAAAAGCTTATCTAGTCCCGTCCCCATTACCCACTGAATACATATTTTCATCATACAATACATAATTTTCCTTTTCTTATGACATTTTGACAAAAACATGTTTCAGCATCAGGTAGCACTCAGAGATGCAGTCTAGCTCTAGACAGTCAATCAGACTCCATGTATGTCAGCTGTTGTTTGGTTACATTTGCTTCCACTGCCTTATCCACACGGTGTCTACAGATTTCTGTCTCTGACCTTTGTCATACTTTCCTCCTGGGTCATTCTGTATCGATTAATGGTCATCTCTACATACTTCTTTTTAAATACACTCCGTTTTGCTGATTTTTTCATCTCTTCATCCAGATTATTCCACTGTCTGACACCCGTGACTGATACGGTAAATGATTTGGTGATGATAATCATATTACAGTCATGCAGGCGTAGTATGATATATATTTTTTTATAACACACTGGTATCGGTATCGGTACTCGGTATCGGCCGATACCCACAGCACAAGTATCGGAATCGGTATCGGGAGGGAAAAAATGGTATCGGAACATCTCTAATTCAATGTTCACAATTTGAATGTATATCAGTTAACCATTATCAAATTTCAGAAACTTTTCTATAAATGTTTATGCGTGAAACAAAGGGAACTTCATTACTGTTGATTTTGCACTATTTGGGTTTTGGTTTATTGCATTTTTAACATTTTAATGGCACTAGACACTTATTGTAGGTTTGTGCAGAACATTTGCACATTGCATATTTGCACATCTTCCATAAAACATTTTAATAATTGTTATTTATTGAATGTTAGAATTGAATGGAAAACCTTGTATCATTATTGTTTGTCTTGAGGCAGGTGCTCTGGTGGCCACTCAGCTCTCCATTGTGATATTGTAGGGGTGTGTGGCTTCAGCCAGTAAACTATAATCATCTTTTTGGCAATTGCAATAAGGACTCTCAAGAATGATATGTTGTCATTGCCCTCTAAGACATCTGGTATTAAGCCCAGGATAAAATAAGATGGTTCTAAAGGAAGTTGTAAATTGAAACAATCCCTAATCTCTTTTTGAATATGTTGTCAGTATTATAATCTCTTTGGACAATCACAGAAGATGTGGTCTCCCACTGAACCACAACCCCTCCAACACTGATTGGAAATGTTGCCAAATTTAGAAGTGGGGTCTTAAAAAAACCTAATCAGGATCTTCTATTCAATTTCCTTCCATAAGGGACTGTTTATGTACTTTATGTACTTAATGTGAAAAATGGAAATGACTGACCATTTTTCATCTGAAATAATAGTTTTCATTTGTAGTTCCCATTTTTTTTTAAATATCTAAGCTGTTAACACCAATTCTTCCTTTTTAATTGTTCCTTTAATTGTTAAGATAAGGAAATTTCCGTTCTAGATGGCAATGAACACAATTTCTTCCATTCCTTATGTGTCTTTAAACAATGTTGTATCTGTAAATACTTTAGAAAATCCTGAGCTGGAAGATTGTTTTACTTTTTCACAGCACTGTAGTTGTGATGGAGGTTTTTATGTTTTTTTGTCCCCATTGCTCTCAACCCTTCCAGTACGACATGCACCTACAAGACTCTTTGAGAGAAGGTATATGACCAGTGTTGGGCATCTTACTTTTTAAGTAATTACTTAAAATTACTTCTTAAGTAATCCAAAAATCTGACAGTAATAGATCTTGCAGATTGGTGCAGCATCCTTGGTTATAGAAGGTTGGTATCAGAATCAACTTTATTGGCCAAGTTTTTGCACACAAACAAGAATTTGACTTGGTTCCACTTTTCTCTCTAATACAAACAAACAAATATATATATATATTAACGGAAGGAGAGCGTTTTTTTTAGCACAAGATATACATAGATACCGATCCGACACCGATACAGAAAAAGGGCACGGAATGTTGTTAACAAACGGTATGTCTCATTGTGTGGAAAAGCATGTAAACAGATATAAATGTATTACTTATTACTTATGAATTACTTATTTATTTAATAACTGTGGACCAGTACAGCAGTCTTAAATAAACCAATAGCCTCACAAGCTTAGTAGACATTCAAAATAAACAGTCAGTTCTTTGTTTAGTAGTTCAGTACAAAAATGATTTTAACATCCAACACAAAAGCAGCTGAATAAACTAAAATAAAATCAGAAGTAGTCCCAACTCAAGTTGTTTCACCACTAGAGGGGGCAGAAGGCAGTTGGATGAATGCACATCCCGTAAGACTCAGAGACAAAGAGAACATTTCAAGATTTTGCTGTGTTGAGGCTTAAGTCCCACACATACCACTCAGTGTCAGTGACCTGCTCAAGGGTCAAGGGTTTCTCAACTTCTCAAGCTCAGGCTGAAGCATCACTGGCAGGTTCTTGCTTAGGAAAGCAAGCATTTCTGCTCTCTCGGCTGTGAGTTTTGCTTCTCGTCCAGGATGGTGGAGACTGTACTGAAAAGCCTCTCACTTTCTACGCTAGTGCAGGTGCACTTAGATATTTGAAGGCAGCGGCAACAAGGCCAGGAAAGCGCTGGTGGATGACTCCCCAGTGTTTGTAAGGGTCATCAGTGGCAGGAACTGTGTCCTCTGTAAAATATCCATGCAATTGTACAGCAGTACTAGAGCTGCTTGCTGCACCAGGACCTTCCTCTCGCTCCCCCTAAATTTAGTCAAATTCCTTCGTGAAACTGCTGCTGCCTCTGCTTGGAGTTGCTGATGCTGTTTCCACTCGGGGGCCTTTCCTGGTGGCTCCAAAGCCTTTGATGCTCTATCAGCAGTGGTGGTCCTCACATCTTCCTCCAGTTCCTTAGCCAGTGCATCTTTCCCACGCTTGGCAGAGTCTGCACTGGTGAAAAATCTGAAAAAATAAAACGTGATGGGTTCAGTTATTGACTCAGCAAAAGCAGTTGGTGGAGGTAGTGTGAAAAAGTTCCAGATAACTGATCCTTTCGCTCGCTCCATTTTGAAAACAATGTGGGCTTCTGCACGGTGTGTTGCTTGCGTATGACGTCACTCACAGTGCACAGCATAGAATTAGACTGAATAGATCGGCCCATTGTCACCGATACCTGATCTAGAATTTTATATAAATATAGGGATACTGATTTGGCGATACCGAAACAAATATCGGGTCCTTGCATCCCTAGATATAAATATAAAAATATAAATATAAAAAGAATAAGTTATCGAAAAATAAGAAGGTTATGTTTGAATGTGCATGTCATAAATTTGGCTACGACACCAGCCATGTCATTCTGTTCTGCTCCCTCTTTTATTAAATACATAGATTGTTCCTCCTTGCCCTAGACTCAAGGTTTTCACATTTAGCTGTCAGCCTGGCTTATCTATGGAGTATGGAGTAGGTAGTGGATGGCTCTCTTGTGTCGCTGGGTTTTATCCTCCGTGTCGCTCGCCCTCTGCTCGAACTCCGACACCTGTTGCTCCATTTAGATCATTTAGGATAGACTCAACCCGGGATAAAAACAATATTAATTATAGTTTATAGTAAGTAGTAATTATGTTCTGACTATCAGGGACACAGTATAAAGGCGTCAGTGCTGAGGATCATTTCTCGTGTGTTTTGCTGTTGTGATTTTTTTTGGAATAAAATGTCAATTTTGATCCCTCTTACCATTGCCGTTCATCATTGTCATTGTAAAGCCACTTTAATGGTCATTCTAGCAATGCGATTATCATAAGAAGCAACATTTGTCAATATCAGATATGTGACCAGACATGGAAAAATCAGGAACAGGTAGACTGAGGGACATTTTGAGTTATTTACAGATTCTGAAAGTGTGATTTATAAGCTTCAGTCTTCAGTGTCTAACACAGAAGAAGATGTGGCCATTAGAATGTAGGCTTTAGGGCGCTTTTAGCCTCAAAGATTTACACCTTCTGGGAGCCAAGAGACAGTATCATGACATTTACATAGCCCAACCCCCTCCTGGTCTAGCTGTCAGTGAAACCACACCTCTCTGTATGTACTATTGTGTGAGCTACACTGCTACACAGAACAATGCATGTACAATACATACAAAACTGGACATAATAACCTCTTAACATTTGAAATAAAATAATTTGAAAAATATATAGGAACTGACTTCAAAACCTGTGAGCCCTGATAAACTATTGTAGTAGTTGGAACAATGTTTATCAATAACAGGTCTAGGGACCCCAAGGTTTCTATGAAGAGGTCCCAGAGGGTTCCCAGAGAAAAATAAAATAAAATACAAATATACATTTCATAAAAATTGAAAACAAGAAAGTAATATACTTAAGAGTTAGAAGGATCAGAGATAGATACATATTTCTAATATCAAATAAAATAAAATACATTTAAGTGACTCTGTGTGTGGATGGTTCAGTCTGTTACTGAATGAGCTGAATGAGAGAGAGTTGCTAAATAATTAGCATCACAGTCAATACTTCATACATAAAGCTGTGTCATTCACACATTATTCAAGCACATCAGGTTGGTTTGTTATTCATGTTAATAGCAGATGCTCACATGCTCCTGTTACAGCTAATTATATGATCATCTGATCGACCATGCTTCGATGTGCTTAACATTTGCATTTTAAAACAACAATACTGAGCTAGCTAATAACAATGTAGCCACATAACGTTCTGTCGGTCATATTTTCCAGGATGTAGGTGAACAAATGAGACTGTTTGGCTGTTGACTTCTATTCTATTAGCGTTTTTGACTTAAGGTTGAGATACATTTAGAAGCCAAACCTACAGACAGCAGAGTTTCAGCCCATTTGGACTAATGTGAACGTTGTAGTGTGACAGAAGAAAAAGCTCATTTATCACAACATACCGTGGAACCTTCCAGGGGTCACCAGGCTGTCCAAGTCTTCTCTAATGAAGAACACAGCTGAGCCAATCAGGCTTTTCTTCCAATGAGGCGGCCCCAACTGCCAGACAATCAAACGCGTTCAGCTCAGTGGAGCGACGGACAGAATTGATGAGAGGAATAAGTCTTAGTGAAGGATCACCGTAAACTGCCAGAGATATCACACCGTTCAGCTCAGTGGAAATGCAATAAAATCACATCTCACTGTTGGGTGATGTGTGATAACAGTCTTATGTTGGAATATTATATACACTACATTTAAATGCAGTGTGAAATACAGTGGCTCCCACATTTTCCATAAAGAGCAATTGAAAAGGGATGGCATGTGAATACAGTTGGTCTGCCGTATGATCTACTGTTGCTCATCTGCTGCTTCTGTGAGCAGAATACTAATTGTAGCTTAGTTCTGAGAAGAGAGTAACACACTTCTATTTTTAAAATGTTCAGCTGAGATGCTTTACCATGAAAAGTTCTTCCCAGTCAGCATTTACTAGCCCTTAACTGGGAAAACAATGGATAATATAATGCAGATCTGCTATGAACTCTGATAGTGTTAAGTTCTTGATTTCATTGATGTGTCTGGTTGTGTATCATATTCAACCTTGACCTGTGTGATGCTTGTGAAACTTGAACACGACCATTTTTTTTTAGATTAAAGTCTTAGTCCATCCATCTTCTACCGCTTTATCCTCCATATGGGGTTCGCTGGGGGTGCTGTGCCAATCTCAGCTGACATAGGGCGAAAGGTGGGGTACACCCTACCCATGTGTGATAGTCACATCGCAGGATGTGCGATGTTTTCTCTTTGTTTTGCTACAGAGAAGCGTCTCAGAACTGGCTCCTTGCTCTGCACTCTCTGTCTCTAAGCCCAGTCAGCCCCTCCCCCATGCACATGCTGTCCTTCACACACCACACCAAAGATAAAAAGCCAATAGCAACAGATCTACTGACTTTAGGAAATGCACAATTTTGCTGCACAAGTGGAATCCTTCTAACTGTATTTAGTGTGGGCGGAGACACACACAGAGCAGCACAGTGTGAGTGCAGCACAGTGTGAGTGCAGCACAGTGTGAGTGCAGCACAGTGCACACGCCAAGTCATCGTTTTCCTAAAGTGGCGTTTTTGCTGTCTACAAGACTGGCATTCTGAGATTTTCCCACTTTTCAAAAAATACTGTTCAGGTCCCTTAAACACCGTCTCCGTGTGGACGGCCCCTAATGTGTTTACTGTGGGTGGAGAGACGGACACATGCAGCGCAGAGACACAGAGACACAGAGACACAGAGAAACAGAGACACAGAGACACAGAGACACAGAGCTGAATAATAGGCTTTGATTTCGCCTCTCTTTATGTTACAATTCAACACTTTTTTTTTTTTTTTACCAGCAATCTTGTTTGTTGACAGATGAGCCCCATTTGGTAAGAATTCTTTGCAATATACATCGCAGAAATAAATACATTGCAGTGTCAGTTTTTTCCAATATCGTGCAGCCCTACTACAAGTGTAACAAAACTAATACTGATTAGTCTTCCTTGAATCCAGAGGACAGGGGCTGGAAATGTTTGTGCCTTCACATTAAAGCAGTTTCTCTGTTTTCCTTTGACATGATTGATGACTTTGGTGGTTTTGGGGCCTTGACCAAAGGTAACTGGACCATTGCTTCTTATCTTTTCTCTGTTTTATTAACCTACTGCTACTCTGGATAAAGGTGCCAAGGACTGACTTCTCAAGGTTTTAAAAGTAGAAGCAATCTCCTCTTACTATTTCCTCACAGAAAGTTGACCTCATGTAATGAAAGGGCAGTTGTGAAGAGTTTACAGGCATTATAAATGAGATTGGGAACACAAGTCTCTCTGGTCTGTTATATTTTTGGTCCTGGTTTCACGCTCTGTAATAACTCAACCATTCTAATGAATGACTCACTGACTTGCACTTGTTAGACTTAGTCTAACCTGATTCCCTGATATTTTGCATGTTAATCAGAACATTTCAGAGCTGGAGTAGCAGTTGTGTTGTAGGATAAAGCAGGATGCTACTCTGTAAAATGAAAGGACTAAGTCAACTGAATGTTTTGCTAAAATATAACACTGTCAATGTAATCACAGCCTTTTTAAAATGTCTCTTTAACACCATAGAGTCTGGTGTCAGCTTACATTGGGAATAAAAGGTTGTTTCAGTTTCAGTTTTGTAATGTGATTACGAGATTGATTAAGAGAGAAAAACTGACGATATTCACTAGACCTGTGGTGCTGTCACCTGCTGATGATGTATGAGGTGAGCAGAGACGTTCATCAATGAACAAATAGATTACTCCTCCATCCCAAGACACCTCTCTATCTCTCACTCTGTTGCTGCCTGTCTAAGCTCCCCAAGAGAGGAACCATCTCTATCAAGGCAGGGTACACCCTGTACAGGTCGTTAGTCCATCGTAGGGCCACCGAAACATTTCTGTTGCAGGGAGTTCATAATCTGTTTTAAGGTTTTCCTTTTCAACCAAATACAAAAGCATCTGATTTCACTTCCATCCAAAGAGATGGAGCTAATTATTAAAATCAGATGTGGAAGGAGTAAAAACCTCCCGGTACTCACTACCATACAATTATGCTCTTGTAGACAGACACACCTTTGTACGCCACACCACTTGTAAAATGCGTCATGCACCTTAAATCAATTTTGCTAATTTTGAGAAACCTGCACCACTTAAATTTTCTGAATTGTCCTTTTTTTAAATTTTAGCTTTAGCTTAATTTAATCAACCAGGTGGCATTGTTGTTAAATATAGGTGTTGAGTATTGTGATATGCTGGTAACTCTATAAAAATTAAACTACACTGCTACGATGTGTCACTTCAAAAAAACATGAAAAGGGAAGAACGGCTTGCAGTTCATCTGTTCATGTGCATCAGTGCAGCAGCCCAGTCAAACACATCTACATAGTCTCGCTGGTTTTCCACAGGAGGGCGGCGCTGAACACCGCTCTAACCAGGCTTTTAGCTAACAGGGCGCCTGGGCATCCTGGGGGCGCCTGGGCATCCTGGGGCCGCCTGGGGGCGCCTGGGCATCCTGGGGACGCCCTGTACTGAAAATATTAAGAAATAAGACGCCCTTCTTTTAGGCAGGACGCCCTAAAGACGCCCTATTTTTCCTCCCGTTTTCCCCATTCACTTCCCTGAATGTGATCAAAATTCACCGATTCAAGCCTTCCATTTGTTTTCCGATGAAATCTCGCGTAATTTGCGCTTATCTCCACGGTGTGGACGGGTGCTGTTATTGGTGGAATATCTGTTGCTGTAACCTTTTTCTTTTTCTGAGTCTTTTGGCTTCTTTGGTGGCAATAACTGTTAGTGAACTGGGGGAAAAACAACAACAAAAACGTCAGCACAATGCGACTGGAGAGAACTGTAGTGGAAGTGGTGGGGGGGGGGGGGGGGGGGCACATGACAAATATGAAGAAAATGGCAAAATGGAGATCAACATTTGTATGGTACCTTTGAATAGAAGTTAGGGATGCACCGATACGATATTTGTATCGCTTTCAGTCCCGGTATTGAAGAAAATTCTAGAACGGGTATCGGTGACAATGGGCCGATCCATAGCGGCTGATCTATTCAGTCTAATTCTATGCTGTGCGCTGTGAGTGACGTTGTACGCAAGCAACACACCGTGCGGAATGTTTTCAAAATGAAAGTGAGTGAAAGGATCAATTATCTGGAAGTTTTTCACACTACCTCAGCCAACAAACTCAACAGCTACATGCAATACCTGAGCAGTAAATGTTTAAAGGGGCTGTCATGGTTTTGGATGGCCAACTGCTGTCGGTTGTCAAGGACAAGGGATTCTGGCTGCTAATTAGACATTTGCATATGAGACTACAGACTACAGCTGCCACCAGATACTGAAGACCATCCCCACACTAAGATGCCTTGCATCTTTCCTCCCAAAGACTTAGTCTAAGCATTTCTTTCATACATCATCAACCACACAGATCGGTTCTCTCTCAGTCATACTCATCCGTCTGGGCCAAGTAGGAGGACAGGGTCTTCATTCTTTTTGAAGATGATGACCAAGTGGACCAGGTGATGCACTTCTTGTCTGGAGTCCTTGGAGTCTGGAGGACACAGACAGATGTAAGAAGTCTGCAGATGCAGTGGCTTTTATCATGGATGTGAGATATCAGACACTGACACTGATTCGTAGATGACTTCATGTGTCTCCTTTTAAGACATGGTCACTGTCCAACACAATCTTCACAAGCATCGATTTACGCCCTTGCAGCTGGACAAAGCCAGAGAGATGTTCAAATGTGGAACTTGGTTTGACTCGAGGTAAACTGGATAGTTTAGGAAACTGTTAATCCATCACATGGTTTCGGTTATTTGTTTGTTTGTTTTGTAAAGTGTCCTTGAGTGTTAATGCATTATTATTATTATTGTTGTTATTTGTTAGGCGCCTGTAATCCCTGCCAATTCTTTTTGTTTTTGTATTCATCTAAAGAGTGAATTGATGTCTGCCTTGCATACTTGGATTTGAAAGCTATGCTGAAGGGAAGGAAACATGTCCATGACAGTTCAAGAGCTGGCCGATTGCACTCCATTCCATTGTCAGTCGCTTTGGATAAAAGCGTCTGCTAAATGACATGTAATGTAATGTAATGGTCCACAACAGGACGCCTCGCCAGTCCTTCTACTGCAGTGAACAGCACCTCAACTTTGTAAACGCATATAACATCAGACTTGTCCTCTGATGTACTGCTGGTTCTCATAGAATATAATTATCACGTTTATACAATATATAATTTACACATGTAAACAATTATACAATCAATGTTGAGTAGGCGTGTCTTGTACTGTGAGAGGGCGTGTCTTGCTCTGTGTCTGCAGTCTGCAGTTAGACCTATATCAGGAGTGCGGCCAGAGGAGAAATCTTTTTCAAGGTTGGCAGGTCTGAAAAACAGAACACTAGCCAGCTACCCTTCAGATAATTCATCCATCCCTTTCTCTATATCATCTCCTCTTTGATTCTTCCCTCTCTGTTTTGTTTTATGACTGAAGAAACCAACACATGAAATCAATAAGAAATCAAAGCTTTCATCTTTTTTATACCTACTCTGTCAGCTCAGGAGGTTTTTATGTAAAAGCAGGTGTTCTCTATATGATCTTGACATTTTGCAGATTTCCTGTAAACCTGAGGTTAAAATTCTGTAAATGTTATTCTACTTTTAGAAAAGACATCACAATTTAACAGTCAGATGAAAAGAATTCATTCCAATATTCAAGTGATGCCCTTAAAGGCCAGTATATGTGGATTTAACAGAAGGTTAATCAACTCCACAGCACTGACAAAGCTGAATTATATCTGTTGTTGTTGTTGTTGCTGGTTTTTTGTGTGTGTTTTAAGGCGGACGGCATACTGTGGTGCCTTGTGGTAATTGGGTGTTAGGGAGTGTGTGTTTGAATGATGTTTTAAGGAGTTGCATCTGGCAGCAAAGGATGTGAACGTGAAATACTGTGTTTTTGATGTGACTTGTCTCTCCGCTGCTCTATCTTTGCTCTGGCTGTTCACTGTGAGATGATTATGGAGTAAATAAATGCTAATGAATGGAAATGCCTGTGACCTGTGTGTGTGTGTGTGTGTGTGTGTGTGCGTGCTGTAGTGCTGAGAGATAATGCACGTGTCACCAGTATTTTCATTTCTTTATGTTCTCCATGAATGGGTGTTGCAGACTAATGTGTGGTTTATTGTCTGACCTTGAATACATTTACTCAAACGTAAGCTTTGATGAGTGCCTACATGCATTTGCATTTGGAATCTTGTACATTTATTATCTACTTTAGCTCATCTGTTCATTTCCCCCACAATTAGATGACTGATGTTGACCAACATTATAATAAATCCACAAGATTTTGTCTTAGAAAAAAGAGCAGCCCAGGTATGTGCATCTCACCTTCTAGGGCTGTTGGAACAAGTTTTGTCGAATATAATTCAGTCATCAGTCAGTCAGTCATCATCTACCGCTTTATCCTCTGCCAGAGGGTCGCGGGGGGTGCTGTGCCAATCTCAGCTACATCGGGCGATAGGCGGGGTACACCCTGGACAGTTCGCCAGTCCATCCTGAATATAATTCAAATATTACTAAATTCAATAATAATCAAGTGCTGTATTTGCTAATTTGAATGTGTATTTATTTTGTTTTTTTAAAACACGTGTTAAAACGTGGCTACTCAAAGCTGCTTTCTTTCCTCTGCCATCCACGTGTGAAAAACTAAATGCTTTGGTCACGTACGACCCTCACACAACAATTAAGTTGTCTGAATCATCTAAACCATCTAAAAAGCCATGTGTGGAAGGTTTTTGGCTTTCTTACAAATAAAGGTAACGTCATCTGCGAGGTTTACAGCTGCTTGGCAGAATGCTATTATGGATAAACTGGTAGACTTTATTTTAGGGATGCACCAAATGAAAATTGTTGGCCGGAACCAAAAACCGAAAATCATGAAACACTTGACACAAAAACCGAAACCAAAACACACAAAGAAATTATTATGCCAATTCTGTACCATTGTTTTTTTTTTTTAAATCTAATGTTGTTGTTATGGCTAGGACTGTGTATACTTACCTCACTTAAGGCAAGGCAATAGATACAGATATATAGATTAATATTCCTGCTTCAAAGAATAAATCAATTAAGTATCTATGAAAATATTTAGGAGGATCTCATCAAACATATCAGACAACGTGCCCCTCGCTGTTTTATTTCAAAGGCATCCAAGAACTTGAGCCAAGGTACACGGTTCATAGCCGTGCGACCATCACTGACAGTCACCGCACATTTCATAGGCCGATATAATTCTCAAAACAATCGAAGCTCAGACGAGCCACACTGCCCAAAACGTTGCCCGATGCATGGGCGACATACTCGGGAAAGTAGAACGTGAGTCGTAATTATATTAAAGCTTGTCTGATTCATAAAACATAAACTCTGAACAACACACATCTGGTTTGGTTTCACGTCAGGATCCCTGAGGATGTGGTGAGGGAGAAGACCTGGTACTGCGTCAGAAGATGGTTACAGCTTTGTTCAGCCACTGTGTTTATATTTTGCTTTTTTTTATTCTGTTATGTTTTTGTAGTTATATGACAATAATTGCTCTTTGTAGTCCATTCATCAAGACACATACTGTCTTTTGTTTGGAAAATAGCTATTTATAGTCTCACCTTTCTCTCATGATAACTTCTGCCATCTTCTATTTCTGGGCATTTTCTAAAGTATTTCTTACTATTGTATTTTTAGTCTTCGCTGCATTTGCTTTGTTGTTGAATCTTTCAGATTTCTGAAGCGATTTTCTCTTTCCACTGATTTATCTACAAGCCACTCGCTGTGAGCAAGGTCCTCCAGGCCCCCGAGCCTCACTGTGCTGATTTACTCAAGCTGTGTAATGTTTCAAAGGCGAAACTCACCCCACCTGTGTTTTCTTTTACTTAGCTCATGCCACAGACTGCGTTTGTCCTGCCAGCAGGAGAGGAGCTAGACACCTGGCTGAGATATTGAAATGACAATGAATCAGCTGGGATCTGGTTCACACATGTACTGAATTTGTGTACAGAGGAGAGAGATCACCCTGTGCCAAACCTCGTTCATGTCTTATGTTTTCCACTCATCTACAGCAATTGTTGAAAAGTGAGTGACCATCACCGCTTGTTTTTTTCTGTACCAGAGAGCTTAGAAAATGAGCTTCACAATGGACTCTCTTCTATTCTTGTGCACATCTACTCTTTCCTTTCATCTCATCTTTTTCCATTGCACTCCCCCCAATGTAATCTTGACGACTTAGACACTGCACCGTCAGCAGAATATCAGCGTACTCCTACTGTCTGCTCTCTGTCTCCCATTCACCATAGAGGTGTTTAAGCAAGAACAGTATGGAAGGGCGTTAGAGCCCTCTGGCAGATCTAGACATTGATAGCATTGGCTTTGGAAATGATTAGAAGAAAAGGCATGCTTGTGTATATGCACATATTTGTACATACATAGCATTTTGGCCATCATCAAATTGTATTTTTATCTTTAATTTTGTTTACCTTCATTGCCTGCTGCAGGTTTTTTCCACATCACAAACTGCAAATGATGTTTGTAGAAAATGACAGAATCCAGCTAAGTCAGTTTCAGGAACACAAGGCAACACATTCTGATTTCTGGGGGTGACATGGACTGTGACATATTTTGAAATCTCAATGTCATCCACTTTTTCTGTCTTCATCATTCTACTTATACAGATCTATTAAAGGTGACATAGAATGCTTGTATCACACATATATGTTAGTTATGGAGGTCTACTTACATATATTTACTTCACGGTTAAAAACGTCCTAATCGCTGCAAACGAGCCGATCAAAATATCTCCTCACTGGCGCTCTCGTCAGCCGCGCTGTTTCAGACCAAAACCACACCCCCAGAACGTGGACTGTGTTGTGATTGGCCAGCCAACAAGAGCTTTCCTACTGTCCTGTGATTGGCCAGGTACCTGGAAGTGACGTAATAGATATAGATATACAGCTCTCAGATACACAGCTCCCCCTCTGGCACGGTGGATGCTCTGCATCTCAGCAGCTACAACGAGAGTAGTTCTTCTTCTTCTGCGGTTGAAGTTTAAAGTTTAACTAGGGTGATCCTAGAGAAATATATCAAAGAGAGACAAAGAAAGTGACAATTATGAAACCTTCTTAATGGTGTTGCATTTGATGGTTTCTCTCGTCTTGCTTCCTTTTATTTATGTCTGTGTGTTATTTATTTTCTCTGGTTCCTGCTGCTCGGCCAGGTCCCATCAGTTGGTCTCCTGCTCCTGAGCTGCATTCTCTTTCTAGTTAACTTGTATTTATTGCTTTTATTTGTCATAACACCTCCTCGACATCTCAGGGATAACAACTCTGAATATTAGCCTTTTATATCTTTGCATGCTCAGGTAATGAGACAAGGCGAGTTAGGGTAAATGCAATCAATATTATGCACATGGTCTGCAGGCACAGACAAGAGAAGTCTGACACAGAAATCAAGCCGAAAAATGTCGAACTGTAGATCAGTTTAAACTACTTAACAATCCTACAATCCTAAAAACCTACCAGGGAAATGTCTAAAATTGCGAGTGGCGAGCTGCATAAACACTGCCGCTGTGCTCCGGTCACGGAGGAAGTGCTGAACAAACACAAACAACTGCTTTACAAGTCACTAGTCACTTTTGTGTGTGTGTGTGTGTCACGTGTAAAACGAAGTCCCCGCAGTTTCACGCAGCTGTGCAGTGATGACTCCGCCAACGTTGAGTAGGTCCTTTTTTTGTAGTGGACATGCAACCTCAACCGTGCCGTGGCGAGGTGAGCCGGGACTATACTGTAGTGGAAAAGTGGCAATAGAGACTGGTCTAAGTACATCATGTGATGAAACCATTGTATGAGCCATAGGATGAGCATGCTGAGAGACAGTGATGTTAAAATGACATACACAGATTTGTTGATGCTCAACCAGTCAACTGATGAGGCCACTCTCATAGTCTGAAGTGTTGGCAGAGCTCCTCTGAGCTTAGCATCTGTTGGATTTCTCCTTCCTGACCCAGACTGTAAAAATGATTGACGCCAGGCGCTGCCACTGCCTTGGCTCTCTCTCTGTCAGGATATCGACTGATTGGTGGGAGATAGCGGATGAGACTGATAAAATATTTAAACACAGAGGTCTACATCTGTGTTAGGCCCTATACTGTGGTGACATGAGCTATTAAATCCAGGCTTTTAATGCTACAATTGAAGAATGCAAAGAACTACAGCACTGTCTATTGTTATGGCACATTAGTACAAAGACACAGACACACACACACGCATGCACACACACACACACACACACACACACGCACACACACACACACGCACACACTGTAGTGTGAATGAATGAAGCAGCATCTGGACTCCAGCCAACAATGAGCCCGGCATCCTGGAAACTGCATCCTCTTTATGAATAATAAAACAAGTGTCGTAAAAAAAACCCTGAACCATTACTCACATTCTGCCAGCATGTATGCCTGGCTGCACTGACTGCTGCTCCATCACATATTTATTATATTATCTCTCTCTCTCTGTGTCTGTTGTTTGGGAGCATTGAGGGACTGTGTGCCCTGCGCAGGGGTACCTTTGACACGTCGATGAATCTGAACCTACAACCCTCTGATTACAAGTCCAATTCCTTTCCTCTTGGTCACAGGCTGCCCAAAAAAGGAGACAAAGAGAGTAATTAAATGGGGAGCAACAACTTTATTCAGCCTACTTGTCCTTTCAGGGTGGAGGGGGTTGGATAATGGAGGTGTATTTAGAGATTTGGGGAGAGGACTACCCTTCTTGCAGCAAGGTATTCATGAGTGTTGTGTGTGGATAAAATGTCAACCCTACTCTGTGAATGCCGTACTGGCTGGGCAGAATATTCACAGATAAAACCAGTACAAATAATTACTCAGATATCAATAATGCAACAATGATTCAAACCCGTTTTTCAGCAGTTGACCCACTACCGCTCTTGTCAGTCATAAAGCTTGATTTATACTTTGAGAGACACTAATGTGTTGTGCATCAACAATGGTCCTGGACAGAAAAGTGTTGCTTGACACTTTTTCCTTTTTCATATGTTTTCCATATGTTGTGAACACCATCATCTTTTGTTGTGGGTGATTTGCAGTCACGTCTCCTTGTAGCTGTTCCTTTTTTAACTGTCAGACCGAAAACAATTTCTCATTCTGTTGCTCTCTTGATTGGTTCAGTGCTGCACTAACCACCTCTGTAAAAGTGAATTTAAAATCCTTTCCTCCTCAATTATGTCAGTAACTTTATTATTCCATCCCCTTCCAAAACATGGAAAAAGAAGCACAGATATGGATATGAATAAACACGGTACTGATCAGTATGATTTATGATGATGTCAGTTGATAATGTTACAACGGTCCTTAAGTTTTATTGAGCTATGATATCAAAGTGATAAGCGGTGGAATATAAATCAGGCTAATGCTACTGTTTTCCAGTGGAAGGCCGCAGACACATGATTATCTTCTTTGTGAGTGAGGTTCACATTGTTCAGCTGTTCTCCTTCTCCACAGGGAGCAATCATGATTGTTGAACTCAATATCTCTGTAGTGCTGGATGAGAACCTCGGGTCCTGCACCAACATCACTGGAGTCAGTCCATTAGAAGTAAAAAGCTACTGATATTATCTTACAGGCAGTCACACTTCAGATATGTTGTCTTCCTGAAATGTAGAAAATGACATTTCACCCCTAATTACTTCTGTTGTTGATATTCATGCCGTTGTGTCCGTGAGATTTATTTGTGTATCAGACCACCCACATTGTATTTGTATGAATTGCTGCAGGAGGGGATTTTGAATGCATGAAGATGGTCATGTGCTGTATGTTTGTCTCTTGTCTGTCTCTTGTCTCTGTCTCCTTTGACCCTTCATTTTAAAGCTGCTTTCTTGTCACGTCAGTTGTTGACGTTCATCACTGACATGTAGACGCATTTCAGCTCCAGCTGAGCTTGGTGCTCTCAGCAGTGAGATCCATGCATGAGATGTTGTCAGTGTGTGCATGTGTATCCTATTGTCATGATGTGCTATTAAAGTGCACCTCGGGGCTTCACTGTGTGTGACCCTGTCTTGATGTCAAACTGTGTTTGGTTTTTGTTTCCTGCCCTTGGGGGTGTATATGTGAGGTGGGTGGTCTGCAGTAGGGTTTTTTTAGAGCAGGTACTGCACTGCACAGCTGCAATAATTTGAAAATTAGACTCATGCTTCCTGAAACATGTTAGTCTTCATTTTGAGTTTTATTATGCTGAAGACACAAAGCACTCCTGATTTTCCTGCAAAAACGACCATAATGCCATGCAGATCAAGGCCCTCAAACTATCCCCAGCAGAAATCACTGCTTCAGATGTTCTTAATCTCCCACCCATCATCCATCACAGATAAAGGCTGTCAAGGCTTTGCATCCCACCACTACCTCCCCCTTTCTATACTTCCCAGCTTGTCCCACCCCTCATTAACGGTGACAGGAGCATCCCCCAGAGGGACAGTACCAGTCAGACCAGAGGGGTAGATGAGGATGTTGATGGGGGCATTTGAGAGATAAACACAGGGAGGATCCAAACTGTATGATCTTTCATCGGGTACAAAATAAACTGTCCCAGGTGGGGGGCCATTATAAACCTCCATTGGTTTAGAAAGGGTGGAGGGAGCAGGGATGAACAGAGGGTTAGATGGCGGAGGATAATGAGTATAGAGCATCAGATAGACCCCATTCATTAACATCCTTCCTGAGTGAGCTGATCACATGCAGATAACACTAAGACCAAATCTGAATACGTAGGTAGTTAAGTAGATAGTTTTTTTTGAAAATCTGCGAACACATTTCTTACCAATAGCTTTTTTACCATGCGGTCTTCTAGGTGTCTAGTAACACCTCCCAATTAATCCACGGCCAAATTCTCTGGGAATCCCCTGGAGAGCCAATCAAAGTTGGGGTGCCCATAGGGCCTGGGTAAAAATAGTGAAAATGCTTGTTTTTTTTACCAATATTACCAATGTCCAACTTTTTAGGGGTGCTGAATCTATCCCAGACATTAGTGCATTAGTGCAACATTTGAGTAAAAATGACTCCTTAACCTGGATTTTAGGTGAATAATGGAGTCTAAACATTAAATTTGAGATAAATCCACTCAAACTTTTTAACAAGACACTACAGTAATGACACATGTTATGCACATGCTCAGTATTACCTCTCTGCATGTGGAGAAGGATCATTGCAAGAAAATATAAGGGTAGAAGAATAGGTGACTGGAATTTAGTACACACTTTTATCCTTCCGTGCGGATTGAACCCCGGTCAGTCAGGGACGCTAACCACTGCTCCAACTCCAATCAGTAACAACAAAGTTACTTTCTGGCATGGTAAGTGAATCTTTTTGCTTTCTAAAGTTTAGATCAGTAGAATGAATGTTGCTAGCTAGCATCCAGCTTAAGTTAGCTAACATTAGGCTAATGCAAAATCTAGTAGCTTAGCATTGTAAATACTCTCTGTGTTGTTGATCAACGTATAACTTATACACATAATCTATTAATGTGGCTGTATGGACATATTCTGCAAGCATATGTTTGTGTAGTCAAAAAATAAATTGTTCACCAAGCTATCTTGTCTTTTAGGACAGTAAGGAAGCGGATACTACAAATTGCCATGGTTTGAGGTGCTTCATCTGTGGTGGTCCTGGGACTGAGATACAAAAACTCTCAAGAGTCACTCACAGAGGTTATCAGCAGCTATTATCTTATTCTGAGATTGTAGATGATGCAATGCTGATCAACAGACTACATGAGGACTGGAAAGATGGAGATGACCCCAAGCTGAAGTACCATTTGGATTGCTGAACCAAACTGTACCATCTTTCTAGAACTGTATCCCTTGCGAATCGTACAGCTTGTTTTTGTTCCGTTTCATTTAGTGAATGTTAATGAACAAAGGTGGGGGACCTATCCACACAGACGTAACAAGAGCCAGACAGATGAAGCATGACAATGATGCTGTTGGCACCACAGTTGGATGAGGAAGTCAACCCCTTAGATTCCATATGGAAACCCTGCTTGCCACATATCAACATGTCCGACGGCCCTGTGGCGGATGCTGTCGCTGTCGCTGAAGATGAACTACTAAAGTTTTGTATTGCCGCCAAAACAGCCCTTCTGATATTTTTGGCAAACGCTGAATCGTGGCTAGTGGGGCGCCCCGAACCGTGACAAGCGCACCGAACGGGACAGAATGTTTTGAATGAACCGTTCCACCCCTAACATATTTATATATTTGCCGGACAGAAGTGTAAGGGTGTGGAGCAGCTTGACAGAATACCAGATTGGCACACATAACCTTTGGTTAATTTTAGCCTACTGCTGACACTTTTACTTGGGGTGAAGAAAAGTCCCAGCAGGCAAATCATTGCCAGCAAAATGCTTGCATTAATTTCCACTTTGCTGTCATCATGTTGGGTGGAAACATTGATCTGAATGTGTGCAGAGAGACACAGACAACTCATTCAAATTCCCATCCACTAAGCGTGGAAGCCTTTACTCCAGCACTAAAAGTGATGATTTATGGCAATACATTTTAATGTGAATGGCTTATAATCAAATCATCTCATAATATAAAGTAGCTTTGTTATCTATGCTCAGGCATTCTGCAAGTGTTTGCTTTGTACTGCAAAAGAATAATAACAGTGGTGGAGTTTCCTCAGTTCACAGACTTCACTGGCAACATGTCACCTTCACTGTAGACTTCACTGTCGATGTTTTAGCTTCAATGCCTGTCGTCTATGCCGGCATACTAAATGGAAAGCTGCTGCTCACATGATTTGGTGACCACCTACATAGTACAACTATGTAGAATATATATTTCCACTTGCCGAAAAGTGACTGCAACTCCTACCTAGTAACCTACAAACATTTTCTGCCCTAAAATCACATGATTCCAATCATGAGGCTAATTTTGGCAGATTATCCTCACCCATTCCTTTTTATTTGTTTAAATATGTCAGTAGAACCCATGAAATACTCATTTACACTTGTCATAAAGTGATTGCAGCTCCTACCTTGTAACGTGAAGTTTTTATTTTGGCTCAAAATCACTTGATTTCATTCTGTACCAGCCCCCCGCTTGGTCGCTGCGCTCCCTCACCATTTCCATTACGCTAAAATAAAATCCTGGCTAGAACCCTGCAGAGCAAGTATTTCTCTCCGTGTGGATTTTCAGAATTAAGATGGAGAGGCAGGGAGGTGAGGGGTGGGGTAGCTCAGTTGTTAATCTCACATGTTCAACTCCACCCCTGGCAGGTTGTACTCAATTCCCTTGTAAGTCGCTTTGGATAAAAGCATCTGCTAAATGACATGTAATGTAATGTAATGTAATGTAATGTAAAGGTGAGATACGTGAATGTAGAATGTATGTAAAATAAAATTCCCCAGTTTTTAACCAACTGGATGTGTTTCTGCATATTCTGCCTCTTATTAACTACCTTTTTGATCCTTTGGACTTTGTATTTTTAGAACTGTACCTTCTCTTTCTCATGCTTGGACCTCAGCTATATGATATCTGTTCAACAAACTGACTTCCTTAACTGCCTTTGGTGGAGGTTTGTCTTTGAATTTTTTTTGCAAATATGTGAGTGTTTGAAAGAAGCATAACTAATAATATAATGATGTTGCTGCAAAACTCAACTCTGTATACAGATATATTCACCAGGATACTCACACATGCTGCCCAGATGCTAGAAGCTTCTCAGTACGATCCACTGGAATTAGAGACAGGTTCCTTTCCTACCTGGAAGAACTACAAAGTCTTTCTCCTGTTGCTGACACACAGCAGAGCCAGTTTACAGCCTACACACAGCCACCAGCATCACCGGATGAATTCTTACTTGTTTTGCATTCTTTATACTCCGACAATTACCTTCCTGAAATTATCTTAAGGTTTTACCAGCGTGTTCTGTGGCAAAACCTCAAGTTATATGTGCTGTATGGAGTAATGCAATAAACGTACTGTCTGACAATATACACAGTATGGGGGAGGTTTAACAGTGTAGTGTAGCCACTGTGTAGTCTTCGGTGAAGAAATGAGTATGTTATCAACACAAATGAAACATATTGTGATGCTGAATATATTAGCTTTTTAATCAGTTACTGGCTAATTATAATTAGATAATCGTTGTTTTTTTCTTCCCAGCAGCATTTCTTTTTTTTGCTATGGGCTTTAAACTGTTTGATAGATAAGGCAAACAATCAAACTTCAGTCTGCATGGATTTGTACAAATGGATAGTTATTGGTATTTTAAACCCTTTTACGGTGGCCCAGAAGTGCAAATCACCAACACAAATAAGACAACACAATATTAAGTGAAACACAACAACATTAACTAAAACACAATATTAAGTGAAACACAACATTAACTAAAACACAATATTAAGTGAAACACAACAACATTAACTAAAACACATAACTAAAACACAACATTAAGTGAAACACAACATTAATTGAAACCTAATATTAAGTGAAACACAACAACATTAACTAAAACACAACATTAACTGAAACACAACATTAAAACACAACATTAACTAAAATGCAACATTAACTCAAACACAATATTAAGTGAAACACAACAACATTAACTCAAACACAATATTAAGTGAAACACAACAACATTAACTCAAACACAACTAAAACACAACATTAAGTGAAACACAATATTAAGTGAAACACAACATTAACTGAAACACAATATTTTGTGAAACACGACAACATTAACTGAAACACAACAACATTAACTAAAACACAACAACATTAACTGAAACACAACAACATTAACTAAAACGCAACATTAACTCAAACACAATATTAGGTGAAACACAACAACATTAACTAAAACACAACATTAACTGAAACACAACAACAATAACTAAAACACAAAGCAAGAAATGCAGATGTAATTTAGATGTAACACATACAAATGTATTAGGATTCATAAAAGTCAGAAACCCTAGCCCTCAGAAATGGCTAAAAATGTGAGGATATAAGTGTCAACTTCCTTTTCATATTAAAATCAATGCCTTTAGAAAGATGACCTGACATTTTCAGCTGTTCTCTTATACTGGAAGGTGACTGAATGGCTGTTTCTCACCACTTAATAATAGCCAACCTGGACATAGAGAGGGAGAGAGGGGTAGGGTTGATTTTTGAACATTTGAAATAATTGGCTGATTATTACTTTCATTATTCATTAAGTTGACACATTTTGTTCTCAGACACTTAATAAATGCTGCAAAGTGTAAAATAAATTATTTTTTATTTGACAAAGTTTAGCATACTAGTCAATATGTTATTTTTTATTTAAATATATAAGTGTACTACAGTGCAGGTGCAAAATGCAGATAGAAGAGATATAACATTTGTGTTGTTCATTTGTCTTTATTGAAGTTATTTGTTGTTATTAAAATTAAAATGTTAATATTAGCCAATAGCTGCACTGATATGTAAAAAAAAATAATAATAAAAGATCTGAAAAAAACCCACTTAAGTCAGATATTTTATCTCATGCATATGGTGAGCATCTGTGGCATGGGGTCTATCACAGCTCCTTAATTCTAGTGATACCAAAGCTATTTTCAAACATTAACTTTATTAAATGTAAAGTGATTTTTGTCTGAACATTTTCACAAGTGGGGCCACACGGTTGTTGTAGGGTTAGCACTCTTGCCTTTGCAGCAAGGAGACCCGGGTTCAAGCCCCGGTTGGAATGAGGGCCTTTCTGCTTGCATGTTCTCCCCGTGTGTGTGGGGGTTTTCTCCGGGTTCTCCGGCTTCCTCCGACAGTCCAAAAACATGCAATATGGGGATTAGGTAAATTCTCACATAGGTGTGAGAGTGAATAGTTGTTTGTCTTTATGTGTGTGGCCCTGCGATGGACTGGCGAACTGTCCAGGGTGTACCCCGCCTATCGCCCTATGTCAGCTGAGATTGACACAGCACCCCCGCGACTCTCTGGTGGAGGATAAAGCGGTAGATGATGGATGGATTTTCACAAGTGTAGTACAACAGTAGTTCTACAGTACTACACTTGAGATGCATTCACAACACCAGGAGAATGCAGAGGATTTAGGTGAGAGGGTGGCACCCAGTTTGATCATGCAGGGCACTCACTCATTCACACAATCAGCTGTGTTCACAAATACAGCCTGAGAATGACCAAAGTTCAGTTTGGAGATTCTCTGAATTTAGTATTTTTTGAGGCAGCACCCAAAGAATCAGGAAAGTATTCCTGCTCGTGGAGCAGTTAATACTGTTGTCTCAGAGATGCTGAGATTCATGAACCTCTACAATTTTCACAGCCTTGTATGTTCTATGAATTCTAATCATATTGTATTCAAATATTCAAAAATGACGTTCAGTGATGTTTTTGTTATGGTAATGTTTTCCCC
The DNA here is from genome assembly GCF_958295425.1 of Solea solea. Lineage (NCBI taxonomy): Eukaryota > Metazoa > Chordata > Actinopteri > Pleuronectiformes > Soleidae > Solea > Solea solea. Next base: position 9,756,011 of record NC_081138.1, read on the forward strand.
CAGCTATTCACACACAGGTCAACTGTGTGTGCATAAATGAAGCACACGCGCATGCACATACACACACTATCAGACATTATGACACAGCTGGGCCCAACAGCTGGTGTCTGTATCCTTGTGTGTGTGTGTGTGTGTGTGTGTGTCGCTGGCAGAAGCTGGAGATGGCATGGCAGCATCAGTCTGGATTAAGGGATTGGTGCTGGTTTGAGGCAAATATTGGATTACTGCTGTAATCTCGCCCTTCTTGGTCCAAGTCTGAAACTGAGACCCAGGACACTGCTCACCCTGAGTTCACACACAAACTTCCTAAGTGAACGCAGAAAAGACGCAGGTCTCATAAAGACTGTGACGGGTCTTCCTTTAATGAGCCTCATTATTGAGAACATGACCATAACCTGGCCCATCAGTGCCAGTCATGTCATAGATATTTGTGCTTGTGTTCATTTTCTACTGACAGACTCATGCACTGTGGGCTGGTCGTTATCATGAAAACAATGATCCCATTTAAATCAAAACCTTACTGTATTTTACAAAAATAATCTGAACATGTATCAGTAATCACCATGAATTAAGGATGCACAATAATGGATTTTTTGCTGATATCTGATATGTTGATATATCGGGAGTGCATGGGCCAATAACTGATACCGATACCGGTCTTTCCTTTTGCCCAACTGCAGAGGTCAGATGTGGAATCTTAGTTGATTTTAAATAAAATAAATTATCCAAACTTGCTAATTATGGAATTATAACACTGAACACGGGATGTTGCTCATAAATCTAGAAGATTGACTGGAAGACTGGACTTTAGAGAAGGTCACTGTCACATGTTTACTGCTTCTCTGTGACATTTGCCAAAAGCAAGTGTAACAGCATTAGAGATGTTACAGGTGTTGATGCTGAACTTCACAACTTCACAATCTCCAAGAATGTCACAGTTTACCTTTTTATTCTAACGATCACATTTTGGTCAGTTTAATTGATTTCATGATGGTTTGTATTTATGTAGCACTTTTGATGACCACTCAAAGCTGCTTTACACTACAGTTTACCATTCACCCATTCATACCCATTCACTCACACTATCATACAGTGCATTTTCGATCACCCATCTTTCATACCCATTCACACGCTGCAGGCAGAGTCGTCAGGAGCAACGTGGGGTTAGGTGTCTTGCCGAAGGACACATCGGCACGTAGACTAGCGGAACCAGAAATCAAACCTTTGAGTTGAAAGACGACTCGCTCCACCACTGAAATAGCCCCTATTTTAATATTTATAATGAGAGCCAGTCTTTCTTGATCATCTTAAATACCCTTTGCCATGAGCTTTGTCAAGTTATAATGGAACACTGCTGATCCTTTTCACAACCCTCATCTCTGAGGAGAACCACAGTCTGAAAGCCTGGAGACATGTTGGAGGAGACTCAGACATCATTAGGTTTGTTGAATCTGTGACTGATGAGAAGACATGAGAATTAAACAGGAAGTGATTTCACATTTGCTGACTGACGCACAGGGATGCAGCAGGATCTGTGGCTGTATATACACATTTGTAAAATATGTGAAAATGCAAGACAGCTGTAGGGGCTGGTGTAGATTTGCGAGGTTCAGAGCTATCATGGGAGTCATGGGATTCCTGCCAGTCACCAGAAAATAGTGTTATCATTTTGATCAGCACAAGAACGTGACTTGGCAGATGTTTACCTTTCAGCTGGTCATGTTTGTTTGCACAGGTTCTGGGAGATTTACTGCTTGAATTATGGCAGTGATAGTTGGCAGATTGTGGTGATTTGCTCAGCTGCTGTGCAGTGAGTTGAGTTGTGTGCGTGTGTGTGTGTGTGTGTGTGTCTCAGGGTTTCTTGGGGCCATATTTTAACAGTGACCCAGGTGATTGGCAGCATGCAGAGATACTGAGAGTAGTCTGGCTGACAGGGAATCTGCTGGATGAGTTAATGGCTGGTGAAGATGCAATATGTGGTAACAGAGTGACTGACAGGCTGTGAATCTAACAGTCTCATCATGGGCAGCCTCATTTAGCTGGTTTAATAACATCCACCTACATTTTTCAACTGTCTATTCTTACATTTTCTAAGATGTTCAAGGACAATTAATGAAGCATAGTTTATTTGGATTCCCATTAGACATTACACAAGGTAACAGTCTTGCTGGGGTAGCCATTGGACGTATAAATGACAAATACACAATACCAATACTAACATCAAGAACATTAAAACTGCACAAAAACATCACTGATCCATCAACTTGCAAAATTACAACAATGTATGTAATCAACAATAAACTGTATGTCAGTGTAGGTGAAGGATAATTTAAGCTTGAAAAGGCAAAAGCAAAATGTGGCAATAAGTAAAATAAATAACACCAAAGGATAATGCATGTGTCTTTGAAGGTTTTTAAGTGCTAACACTGAAATCACAGCGCTGATTCATCTTCATCAGTCTTGCAATCAAAATCTAACTGATCCATAATTAGCTTAGCCAGTTCATGTGCCACTAGAAGCAGAGAGGTTGGTCATTTTTGTCACTGTGAGCCGAGGATGACTCATACTGGAACTGCAAAGTAGTGACTCCTCACTCACTCAACAGTGCAGACAAACACAGGAAACAGAATCACTAATCATAGCCCATGAATCAGTGGGCATATGCCAGAGTCCAGGCTCATTCTGACTCAAAAATGTAGTGACAGCGGCCATTTCAGAACTGCTGCTGCACCAGTCCACTCCTGACTTATGTCTCACTGTGATTCAAATATTTTGGGAACAACAAAAGCTTTTTTCATTACAAAATCTATTTCATTTTTTGTCATAGATGTGCCTTCAAAAAGTTACATCAACACACCTAGAGCACCAAATGGTGCTCATAAAAGTACACAGCTATAAAAGTAGTATGCATTTGTATTTATTTATTTTTAGTCCTGAGCCTGGAGGCTTGAACCGGAGCGTCAGGGAGTTTGTGGGTGCCCAGATCGCTCCGTTTTTGGATTTCCACAAAAGGTTAGTGACACGCTAGTGTCACCTCTTCCCCACCATCAGAAGAGTCGGTGGAGCTGGTGGGACACAAGACAGCTCCAGGGGAAGTACTCTTCATCGGCCATGTCGTTGTCCAGATCTGATGTAATGGATCGTGCTGGGCTCGAGTTCAATGACCATTTTTGGCGCCTCCGTGGTGCCGCTGTAATGCTTCATTGTGTGTGCTATGACATGAGAAGTTCATCTATGCTCCTTAGCTATGCGCAGACACCTCCTCACCTGTGCACCTGTGATCGCTGCAGCAGGGTGCACAGGTGCACACATCAGGGTTTGTTTTGGTTTTATTTACGGCTGTACATTTGATGTGCTGGGAAACCTCCTGTGTTTTGGATATTTCAAAACTGTGGGGAACCCATCATCAGATGTCAGGGTGCTTTTGGAAATATTGTGCTTTGAATGTTTGACCACTTGAAAGGAGGGCATGGAAAAGGTGCCACTTGAAAACGACCTGCACTTTTACACATTCTGTCACACTGTCACACTGTAAATGCAACATTGCAACAGCATTATAACCACTGAACTCTCTGTAAAATAACCAGACACTACCTCAACGTAACCATGTGCAATATTCTGTGCAATTTCACTTCCTCTCCCTGATAAATGTGCAATACATCCCAGTGCAATACTGCAATTCTCTCTCTCTTTCGCTCTCTCATTTGTATATATATACATATATGTATATATTTATGTGTATATATATATATATACATATATATGTATATTTGTATGTATGATATATATATATATATATATATATATATATATATAAAGGTGCTGTATATTTGTATATTTTTATTTTTTCTACATCTTCTTTTACATTTTTTTAATATTTTTATTCTCTGTATTTTAATTTAATTTGAGCTCTTTATTTATATTTATACTTAAGTTTGTGTTTCTGTTTCCTAAAACTGACTCGTAGAATCCGCACAATATTTCCAATGTGCCTGGACTTGTTTAAGCACAAATGGCAAATAAAAAAACCTTGAACCTTGTATATTTATAAAAATGATCAAACTGAACATGGAGAATGGTTGATCAGATCAGTATTATCCACTTTTCATTTTGCATTTTCATCATTCCTTTACTGTTTCCTTCCCGTTACTGACAGCACATACTGCAGCTTCAGATTTGTGTATCGTCTCTAATCAGTTCAGTGTTTTACTGCAGTGCGCTGGAGTCTTGCAGACCACATTGACTTCACCTATTTTTTGCTATGCCTTGTTTAAACCTCTAACATTTGTCATAATTTAGGGAGCACTTTAGGGAGAGTGAGAGGTGTGGGTTGGTCCCTTGTCAGCTTGGAGACGTCTTCAGGGACTTTGTCTGCTTATGCATTTCGTGGCGCAGTTTGTAAATGCAAGAGCAGTGTGTGTGAAAGTGCAGTACAGTTTGAAGGAGCTGAGCTGCCATCTGGCACAGAGGCTAATGGTGAAGCAGTGGCCTGTAGTGCCGTAATGGTGTCTGGCCTCTCAGCCCAAGCAGCGCTGTCATTACCCTGCCTCTTAGTGAATGGGCTATTGCATGGAGGTGACAGCTCAAGGTTGGAGACAAGGAAGGCCACGGTTTCCCCTTTTAACAACTCCACACTGAGAATGTTGGAAGGACTGGCAGCAGACAGGAAGATATGTTCTACCAGCTCAACTGAATCATGGTTCATCCACGACTTCCCTTTTACTTTTACTATTTTAATATTTTAATATTTTAATAATTAGGGCAGGTAACCTGTGGGAGGTAAATGTGTGTCTGAGAAATAACAGGTGGAGAGCTGAAAATGTACTTCTACACAATAACGAGACTTGACTGATAATCTTGCTCTTATTAAAGTTGACTTCACAGCTTGTAAAAGATTAGCTTAATACGTCCATGTAAACGTCTTTCTTAGAAAGACAAATCTAAAGTGTTTGTTAGAATGTTAGAAATGTTCTCATCAGGTGTGCACACACTAACATCTGTTCAGTGCAGTTGGTGAAAGATGATGTGGAAACTGATCTTTATTTTTAAGGGTGAGGTTCAAAAATTCTTTTCTCTCATATTGATTGAGTCACATTGTGTATTGTTTCTGTGGTTCTTTCTTCAACATTGTCACCATGTTCTTAGGTGTTATACACATGGGTACAGTTAAGGCTGCCAAGTTAAGGAATGATAAATGAGTTCCATGTTGTTATGAAGGTAAATAAAGGTGTTGTTGTTTGGCTCACCTGCACAGTGATGTTAAAATCACAGAATGTATATGTTCCTCTCTTCTATGAGAAGTAGCACTCAACTGTCTTTCTTGCAGAACCTTTAATTATTTGCATTTCTTCGCTGAACTTTTCACTCCTTTGTTTTTCTTCTTTTTTTAACCATCCAGTGTTTGCTATCTTTGCCACACAACACACTATGCCAAAGCGGCTGCTTTGCTTGTTGCTAGAGAGATGGTTGTCGGGGCAACATACGTTTGAAAGCTGTTATTACTTTGGGTTGCAGTCGCTGCTGAACTGTGAGAAGGCACAGTGAGGAGAGATGAGGAGCACATTTTAGTAGCTCTGGTATCAGGGCTGAAATAAAATGAGTGAAGCCACCTACAGATCCTGGCTAATTAGCACTAACTGGAACAGGCCAGGCCACACGGTGGGTGTAGCGGTTAGCACTCTTGCCTTTGCAGCAAGGAGACGTGGCTTCGAGCCCCGGTTTGGAACAAGCGCCTTTCTGCATGGAGTTTGCATGTTCTCCCCGTGTGTGTGGGTTTTCTTCGGGTTCCTCCCACAGTCCAAACACATGCAGTATGGGTTTAGGTTTAGGTCAATGGTCACTCTAAATGAATGGCCGTTGACCATAGGTGTAAATGTGAGAGTGAATGGCTGTTTGTCTTCATGTGTGTGGCCCTGCGATGGACTGGCGAACTGTCCAGGGTGTACCCCGCCTATCACCCTATGTCAGCTGAGATTGGCACAGCACCCCCCTCGACCCTCTGGTGGAGGATAAAGTGTGAGATAATGGATGGATGGAACAGGCCAGGCTTTGTGCATGCTGGTCACTTCTTTTAGAGAGCTGCTAATCTGAGGGAATCCATTTCTGCTCATCCTCTCAGTCAGTGTGAACGGCCACAGCAGTTCTGTCCGAAGGCCAGTGGCCAACTGCAATGCATTTAAAGACTGTTTGATGGCTCTTTGTGGCTTCGTCGTGGGCTAATGAAGTTCCCCAGAGATTTTAGTGTCTATTCACACACAGGCCAGTTAAACCCAGCATATCCACAGCTCCTGTTGGACTGCTTTATGATAGATCCTAACAGGCTAATAAATCACAGTGCCGGGTCATTACAGCTTCAGCTTCACTCTGAGATCTCAGTACAAAATGACTGTAACATGCATCATCTTATAACCATTGTAGACGCGCATAATAGAACAACAGTTGTATACTTTCATTCTTCGCTGTCCTAGATTTTTACTGTGTCGTATTGGCTAGAATCTTGCTGCTCTAATAGCAATTAGCCTGGATTGAGAGAGAACAGTGGGTCTAGACAATTAAGGGATAAGAGTGAGAAATGAATCCCTCTTCCTTTGTCAAACACTATATCTTGGAATATATTCATGTGTATTATTCCCATTCCTGCTGTAAAATGTAAACATTTCCCATCAGTAGTCTGCTGACAGATGATGTAAATGATTCAGTCCAGGCTTATTTGGAAAAAAATGTCGACCATCAGTCTCAGAATAATGTAAATTAAATCAGTTAGTTGTTAATGAAGTCTCCAGTGAGCTCCATTGTTTTCCCCAATTCAAATGTTACAGCTTGTACAGTGAATTCACCATTAAACATTTAAGACCTCATAGACAGTGGGTATGTGTGGATAGATGTGAGTGACAAGACTCCAGAGGAGATGAGGATGTAGTTAGTCAGTGCTGAACTATCACACATCTATATTGAATCCTTCAAGTCTGTAACCATCTGGTTTAGGATAAAGCGCAGGTTAGGTTACTTATCTTAGCTGACGATTGCTAACGTTTCTTGCTAAAACTCCTCACACCAGAGGTGATGGAGACTCTGGACCTCAAGCAGTCACAGGAATGGTGTTGGGAAAAGCACTGTCTGACCGTTTTCAGTCAGCCCTGACAGAGAAGACTTATAAGGCAGCCGTGCTTTGGCCAGGACATTCAACTACTCTCACTTCTCACTGCTTACCAGGCTGAGATATGTGATGAGTATGTGAGTACACGTGACCCAGTTTTGCTGGAGGACATACCGATCATTTCTGATTCGGGCGGCACGATAAATCATTAAAAAAAATAGCAATCTCGAATCACAACCACACGTGATCTAATTTCTAAATAACAACGATTCTTCTGCATTTTATTGCATGAGCTGCATCAAAAACAAATGTAACATATGACGTATGACAGAAACACAGCTTGTCTCTCTTTAGCACCTGAGCACCCATCGTCGAATGCTAACAACACTGAGCTGGATAAAAATGTTCTGCTGCTGTTCTGCTGCAGTTTTAGTGGAAAGGGGAAAAAGCAAAAGTGTCGTCTGGAAGTATTTTGCATACGAGGCTAACGACCAGGGGAAGGCTAAACGATAAGCTAATATGCAAACAATGCTACAAAGTGGTGGCGACGAAGTCGAGGAGCACATCAAACTTGGCGAAACAAAGACCGACACCCTGGTCTTTACGAAGAATTTCAAGAGGTGAGTAAAGCTCCCGTTTTAACAACATTGAAGAATTAAACAGTTAACATTACGTTCGTTAAGTTATCATTTAGCTAACGTTAGCAACTAGCAGCTATTGCTAATACGAGCACCTTCAGCCAGAGGCTCATTCTCCCCAGGTGCAGAACGGAGTGGTTCAGGCGCTCCTACAGCTATCAGACTGTACAACAGTGCCTCTCTCATGCACACACTAGGGATGGGAATGGAGTCAATCGATTCCTCGGAACCGTTAGTATGTCTGCTTAATGATTACGCTTATCGGTTATGCGTCATGATGTCACACTCACGCTGCGTTGTCAAGGTTCAGAACGCAGCAAACATGGCGCCATGTTACATGTTACGCCAAAATGCAGTAATATTTGACCACACAGCATGCAATTTATTTGCAGGACTGTTGTGTGTTTGATACACTGCTACTAAGTGACGAGTCAAGCAGCAGCAGAGCTAACCGGACGTCATCTGTTAATAATGCCGAAGGTACCGTATTTTCCGCACTATAAGGCGCACCGGATTATAAGGCGCACCTTCAATGAATGGCCTATTTTAAAACTTTGTCCATATATAAGGCGCACTGCATTATAAGGCGCATAGAATAGACGCTACAGTAGAGGCTGGGGTTACGTTATGCATTCATTAGATGGAGCTGCGCTAAAGGGAATGTCAACAAAACAGTCAGATAGGTCAGTCAAACTTTATTTATAGATTACAGACCAGCGTTCTGACAACTCCGTTTACTCCCAACATGAACCAACAGCTGTTTTATGTGATGTGGTATTTCGTTTATCTTTTAACAACAGCAGGGTATAACATGTAGTGCAACATTTATATCACATAGTGGAGGGGAACTTTTCCTGGATTCAATAAACACGTAAAAAACAGTCTGATACTGTTACGGTAAATCAAACGTTAGTGCTATCACAATATAGTAACACTCGAAATAGTGCAAAGCAATAACAATATATAAATAACTCAACGTTGCTCAAACGTTAATGTCACACAACACAACACACAAAATAAACATGTAAAGCTCAAGTTATTCCTCATCCGCGAATCCCTCGAATTCTTCTTCTTCAGTGTCCGAATTAAACAGTTGGGTGAATACGGGATCCAACATGCCCGGCTCCGTCTCGTCGGCGTCGTCACTAATCGAGTCAGTGTCGCTGCTGTTGTCTAGCAGTTCAGTGACAATTCCTGCCTTCCTGAAAGCACGGACCACAGTTGAGACTGATATATCAGCCCAGGCATTTACGATCCACTGGCAGATAGTGGCGTATGTCGTCCGGCGCTGTCTCCCTGTCTTGGTGAACGTGAAGTCAGCGGCTGCTTACCGTATTGGTCCATATATAAGGCGCACCGGATTATACGGCGCACTGTCGGCTTTTGAGAAAATTTGAGGTTTTTAGGTGCGCCTTATAGTGCGGAAAATACGGTAACTTTCAACTCTCCAGGCAGGACTGGCCCTGTCTACTTAGTTAATGTGAGCGCCATTTCATTGTGTAAACTTTTACTATAAGTGTATTTGTCCATCAGCAAGTTGCTCTCGTGCACCTCTCACTACTCCGTTCACAGAGGCAGGGAAGAATAAAATGACTGAGGCGAGGATAAACAAATGTCACAGAGCAGGCTGTGTTTTTAGTTTTTATGGCACATAATGTTGGGCTTTTTTTGTCTGGACCAATTAATGTGAAACTCAGATAGTAAAGAGAGTTAATACAAACAAACTAATTTGTACTTATTCCCTCACCCAATGAGAATTGATGAGAGAATCATTAAGGAATCGGATCGATAAGCAATATCGATAATGGAATCGGAATCGCTAAATTCTAAATCGAGTCAGCTGTTGGCACATGACCTTGTACATTTGGAAAACAAACTATTTAAATTCTCATTTAAATCATGAGGCTCAGATGCATAAAATGTGTCTTAAAATGAAAAACTTACTGAACTTGTGATGAGAGAAACGGGAAATGCACCAGAATATTTTGAAGCCATGAGCCATGTTGAATTATGTTTGTACTTGTGATTAAGAGTTGTTGGGATACTGCAAGTCTGGAATAATATCCACTGTCTGTTTCCATACTTGTGAACAGCACTATGGGGGCTTTATAAGGTCGTTTATATTCATTAATTCATTGTCCAAACCAGGAGGAGCAAAGGGTCAGTCTACCTGACTCAAGTTAAAATAAAGGTGACACTCACTCACTCACTCACTCACTCACTCACTCATCTTCTACTGCTTTATCCGCTGTTGTCATACGACGAAAGGCAGGGTACAACCTGGACAGGTCAGTTACATTCAGTCAAATTCTGCCAACACTGCTCAATATTCAAAACTTTAAAGTGTCACAGTGACCTTTGAATACATGTGTGTGATTTAGCACAGAGCAGCTTGTTGTTTAGTTTCACTTTGTGTTCCTTTGTTTGTTTTCATTGCATGATGTCACCGTTATGGTTAATATTCAACCCCTGTCACGTCTACAGTTTGAGGTCTGCATTTTAAGGTCCAATATCAAATCAGTGGCTGCTCGTGATTGGTTGGTTGTAAAGTTCTGAATCTTGGGTAGTGATTAGACTGTGACTGTGAAGGTGCTGCACGGTTCAAACCTCGGATCTTCTAACTCACTTCACCTTATTTACTCGACACTGAAGCAGATAGGTAAGTGATTATTAGCATTTTGCTTTTCTGTCACTGACGTGACTCCTTTAGGGAAACGTTTATAACTGACACCCTCTGTTTTTATTATATATAGGAATTTGTTTATTTTACAAGAGCTAATTTGGACAGTCATTTTGGATTATATAAGAGGGAGTGTACTGTGTGAGCACTTGACTTGTATTATATCCAGCTGCCACATGAACCTACTGAGTGGCATAGCTTCAGTAAAGGTGCCTCTTTGTGCCCCACATAGTTAAATATGGGTCCCGGGAAGCCCCATCACCCGTGGGAAAATAGGAAATCGCAGTGGGGTGAGGGTCACCGTCATGTGAAAAGGGCAATTGAAAAGCTAAAGCAATAGACAGTCTTTGAAGGCTTTGTCTTGTAGTTTCTTTTCAAACATTTAGACAGTCAGAAAGTGAAGGAAGCTCAGTCTTTTGTGTATGATCTTAATGTGAAACAAGCTGATTTTGAGAAGCTGAGAAAGTACATGAATTGCAGAAGATGTGGGAATTGAATAAATATATAATTCAGAGAAGCGTCATCTTGATCTGTGTGACACTGAAGCCTTCACTGTTCTGTTACACCCCACATACCAGAGAGAGGACAGAGGAGGCAACGCAGATAAACTCACTTGGAAGAAAGATGCAGAAATATACAACATCTTGACACATGTTTTAAAGAAAGGTTACTATCAATTTTATCAAGGGAGAATTGTGGAACAGATTCATTTATTTGTTTAACTTAATTTAATTTACATAAGCTGCAAGTCAGATTCAAAAGAAATGTGAGAATTTGGTCATGATTTGACCTTTTTTAGTTTTATTTTAATTATTCAAACTGCAAGGTATCAAGATTGGCAAGTTGCAGTACATATTGATAAGTCAGAAAGACTTTCATTTAAGCTTTGCTTTAGGTGCAGCGTCTGTGTGATCTCCCTGCTCGATGCCTCTTCCCCGTCCTATTCCCCTTGTTCTGGCTGCATGACTGGGACCCCTGGCAATGCTTATAAAGATTCAGTATGTAAGGCAACTTCAAAGGTAAAGATGAATGCAGATTATCTGAACATACTGTAGATGACACAGAGAAGAGAGTGGGGGAGGTCGCAGGTGATGGTGATGTTAGGACTTATGGAGACCAGCAGTCACATTAATTCTGTCTGCTTTAGCTCTCGTCGCTCTTCACTTTTCTTTTCATTGTTTCATCGCCGCTCATGTCCTCTATAAGTCATATTTGATCTTTTCAGCAAAGGGGATGACGTCTTTTATCTCACCCCATTTCCACTTCCCATTTTTTGCCTCATGCCAAGCTCTTCTGACATTCAACTGTCCTCCTGCTGCTCCTTGAACCCCCTGCATCATTCCATGCTGGGAATGAGATTCTTTGTACTGTACAGACAAAATACTGGGCAAGCTTGTCTTTCTTTGCTGCCCTTACACTCTCACATACACATTTGCTGTCAAATGTCACGGGCTTGCCGTCTTGGCTATCCACTCCTTTGTGGAAGCTCACATGTGGAACAGCCCGAGGGAATCCAGAGGAAAACTTGATTTCACTTCCTGAAATTAGGAGGCTTGACACCGCTGCTCCCACCATCCATCCATCACTTTTGCTTTTATCTTCCTTCCGTCTCTTGTGCTTCAGCTCTCTCTCCACTGGTGTTGTAAATACAGTGAGGCCGAGAGAATTTCTTTTTTCATCTATATTTTAACTTCCAACTCCTTAATCAGTCATGTAGATAACTCCTTTGACCCTCCTGGGTGTATTAACTCAAATAATCAATTAAGCAATTTGACACACTGAAGCTAAATAACAGAAAGTTAATGAACATCAAAAGTTACTTACATAAAACCTCCATGCAAGATCCTGAAGCAGGCCTTTGTGACTGCCCTGACCTAGGGGTAACCTGAGCGTAACCCAAAAGTGCTCTCCCTTTTTCCCCAACTTCCAGAGACCAAGACGACCAAAGTTTCAGTTCAACACAAATTCATTTTTAACACATGGTAGTTTAACTTCTAAATATCTGTCAATAAAACAACTTTACTTACCTATTCACAAATAAATAGTAAAAGAAATACAATAATCTTCCCTGCCTCTCTAACATAAAACAGGAGAATAAAGTTCTACCTACCAGGACTGCACTAAATAATATGGTTTCTTTGTTCCCAAATATTTAACAAAGATTCACACTTGACACCAATCAAAACTACACACCACAGTGTAGGTCAGCATGCTCTGGCTGGGGGTCATGACAAAGTCAGAGAGGAAGACATCTCCAGCAGGCATCCACCTGGCCTCATCAGCATCTTCACTCACCACCTGCAAAAATTCCTGTTGCAATGTACAACCAAACCTGTGAGCTGCCGAGATGACAGAGAGGTTTCTATCGTCTCACTGAATTAATTAACAAGAGAAAGAAAAGGGGAAAAATCCAAATAAACACAAGGGATTCCCACCACTGTAACAACTGTATTTCCCTTTGGTGCTCGATGGGTGTGTGTGTGTGTGTGTGTGTGTGTGTGTGTGTGTGTGTGTGTGTGTGTGTATTTTGGACATCATTTCACCATCTGATTCAGAGGATTTGTCTGGATGATTCTGCAGCTTCTTTTCTGTTGTTGTTGGAGTCTGTTGTAATCCATCTTTCCCCTGCAAAGAGGAACACTGCGGCTTTCAGTGAAGTTGAGATTTCTTATCTCTTTACGTTGTGGTTGCAACCAGAAAAATGTGTACATTGCACGATATATAAACTTGCTGCAACTGCGTACCAGCTTTTTCCCCTTTGCGGGCCTGTCACAGGTCTGTGCACCCAAAGTATGCTGTGTGTGAATAGCCCCTCAAAGTGCTTGTACAGTAACAGCCCTTTAAACAGCCGTAGGGGCTCTGGTATTTACCTGCTTCACTCACTGTCCAATTACAGGACCAGAACCTTTCACGTTGGACTGTCCTGCAACAATCCTTTCAGACCTGTTTTTGAACATTTCTGTCAGTGTTGTGACTTGATTCTTATGGCTTCACTTACAGCAGCTGTGACCCTACAATAAAGTCACTGACATGGATGCTGAGCATTTTGCTTACAGTTGATCATTAGTGTGAGGACAGGTGTGCAGGATACTGAGCAGTTGTTAGATGTTGAGCTGTGCGTCTCCTGCTCCTGCAGCACGGTGACAGATTGTATCGCTGCTCTCAGCGTGTAAAGGGAATAATTCTGCCAGGGAGCCTTTTTTTAATAAATCCTCAATATGTCCACAGTGCCCTGTCTCTATGGTAACTGAGGATTGCATTCTCTCTCTGTGTGTGTGTGCGTGTGTGTGTGTGTGGTGAAACAGTGCTTTGTCTTCTGTGTATATTTTCTTGAGAGACCTTGAGTTGTTGAGGGCTTTTTGTTCAATTTTAACATGAAAAGAAACCACATTTTTGTGAATACTGTATTTTAAATGTGTTATACTTTTCCAGAGTGTAGATAATAATATGTAATATGTAATAATAATATTACATACGACAACAAAGATTCAGATTCAAGATTCAAGAAGCTTTATTTATCCCGAGGGAAATTGATGTGCACCAGTTGCAATACAAAGTGATAACTAATAAAAGTGACATTAAGATAAAGCTAACATAAAATAAAACAAGTAACTTAATGCAACAAAAATGACTGTTAATATGTAGGTATATACAATATACAACAATACATACTACACAATTAGCAGCATAATTAAAATTAAATAAGTACAGACTAAATAAAGTGATAAAGTGAAAATGGATAAGTGGCTAAAGTGACATTTGGCCTCAGGACACAGTGTCTCCACTGTCCCTTCCACGACCAGAGGTAGATGAATTAAAATGTGTATTTTTGTGGTTTAAATATTTAGTAAGGACAAAGAACCTCTGAATCACTTGATCACAGACTATGAACTCATGACTTCACAGTCATGTCCATGTCCACTACACACACACACACACACACACACACACACACATTCAATTCCAGTTTAATTTACTTTTATTTGTATGAACAGTGAGTAAGGGCTTGCACATACAGTGCACTTTACTGTGTTTCAGACACACTGTCAAACACAGGGTTAATAAATTGTTGTTTTACTGAAAGTCTTAGTCTGTTGTCTACTTTAACAACATCAATTTAAGTCTGCTACAGGATACAGTATACTGTCATGCACTGCAGACTGCCATGAATATTAAATGCATCAGAAGGGCTCTAAGAACAAGATCTTTCTTTTCAGTTCTGGAAACTGTCTCACATGTGACCAGCCACGAGAAAACCAACAACACGTCAGCCCAGCACAAGCCGAGTAAACAGTGAAAAATCTTTACAAAAAATTTTACAGGATTTGCAAGTTGAATTTGGAAGAAGCCACTCTACTTAATATTAGTATAATAGTGTTTCCTCTGTGACACACAGCTGATTGGCCGTGTGGTATCACCACACCCCAACTTGGAATCGGTTCACAGTGATCAAACAACCCAAATTCAAATGCAAAGTTTATGGTTTAAAGACCCTCAATACTGTGTTTTGAAGCATGAGGTTGCCTCTTCAAAATTTCAACTTGCATATCTTTGTAAAAAAAAGAAGATATTTCTTTGTTTTGAGGACTTTATGCATTTAGCAGACGCTTTTATCCAAAGCTACTAAAGTATTGAATGTGAACTTCCATTGCTAACTTTGTATAACCTGCCAGGGGTGGAGCTGAACTTCTGACCATTATGTCTCTGCACATGAGGTACCAGTCTTAACCACTCAACTACCATAAACCCACACTTTGTAAGTGTATTCTATTATAAGAATATGGGTCCCTTTAATATGCTGTAGTCAGTGTTGCTTTGTAAACAAAAATATTTTTAGTTCTCCAAGCTTGTGTTACTCGAGTAAATATGAATGAAGCTGCTCAAAGGGGATGTGAAGAGAGAGAATGGTGGAGTTCATAATCTGCGCTGTATGCAGCCAAGTTTCGCTTTTGCACAAAGAGACTTTGCAGCATTTTATAGATGCTGTTCCACCGTGTACTCATATCTTGTTGGAACCGTTTTATTGGTGTTCCAAACTGATAGATAAGTGGGAATAGACGGGCGTGCTGGCTGCAGTTTTTGTATGAGTCATCACAACATCTTTCGGTCGAAAACCAAATATGCCCTTTTTGGCCATTTTCAACCGAAATGTTGGCCGAATTTTCAGTGCATCTCTAAAGAACGTATTGGTGGAAGCAGCAGTGCTGACATCTGTATGAACTGGGTTCATCTCACCCTTCAAACAGGGATTCATTTGTCCCACCAATGGAAGGAGAGAAGTGAGGACTGTGACATACACATGTATTTAGGCATATGCACACTGTGATATTTGGGTTCCATTGTCTGGCTCTGTGATATGAGAGCAGTAGCAGTAATGTCAGTGCAGAGAGTGTAGTGCTAAAATATAGACACTCGCTGCTGCAATCACTGAGGATGATGAGGAGGAGGAGGACATCTCACAAGGCAAGAACTGAGAGAAGGCTGCGGAGCTTCTGCACATTGGGCCTTCTGTATGTGTGTTTAAGAAGAAAAAAAGTCTTTAGTAAGTGAACATCTTCCAGTACAGAAGCCATCGGCTCCACCCAAGGTGAATCCTCTCCACGCTTTAGCTGTCAGGAGCCAGGTGATTTATAACTCCTTCAGAGAGGTGTTGAGAATTGAGGGGGAGGTGGAGGCTTTTGGCCTGGAGGCTCCTACCAGCTCAGGCCTCCACGCTGCAGCAGCATTGACACGAAGGCTCCTCTGTCCTCTCTGACTCGCTCCCCGCTCCCAAGAGAACAGTGCTGTTACCAGGTTGCTGTCAGACAGCCACCACATCTCATCCCATTTGAGGCTAATAGCCAGAGTATGAGGCCGTTACTGGTGTCTTCACCAGAGATGTATAGTAACGAAGTAGAACTACTTCATACTGGACTTACATTAAGTACTAAAATGCTGTATCTGTACTTCACTGGAGTATTTTTTTTATCCTACTTCCACTTGTACTTAAATGATAAATAAGATTATCATGCTTCTTTATATCAGCCTTCTTGTTGCTCCATTATTTCACACCTTCATTGTCAACTCGACTTGACACCTTACTGTGTCACTTGCTCTAGGCGTGAAAGTTGGCTGTGAAGAACCTGCATATTCTTCAACACATTCTTCTTAACATGTAACATTATTTCTGATTTTATCACTATTTACTTATTCTTTCTTGTGTATTGTTTGTGCTTTTAAATGTGCTATATAAATATACACCACTTGACTACAGCAGATTGTAACATATTATGTTACATTTGTTATTAATTTGTCTTTGGGAACTTCCTGCAACTTCATGAGAGGTTTGTTAATTAATGCTAAGTGTGTAATTCATTTAAAAGTATCACTCCTTTAGACACTGTCAATAATCCAAGATCCAAGATGCCAGTGTAGGCAGGGAAGCTATCATTTGTGAGTACCTTAACAAGGCACTGAAGGCAAATATTAAGCAGTAAAAAAGCAATATAATTTTTCTTATGGAAAGAATAAAAGAAAGGTTTTTCTGAGCTTTGACATTTTGAAAAAATTTGCAATTCACTGCACAATAACAATTCACTGCGCAATAACATTTCACTGCGCAATAACAATTCACTGTGCAATAACAATTCACTGTGCAATAACAATTCACTGCGCAATAACAATTCACTGCGCAATAACAATCCACTGCGCAATAACAATTCACTGCAAAATAACAATTCACTGCGCAATAACAATTCACTGCGCAATAACAATTCACTGCAAAATAACAATTCACTGCACAATAACAATTCACTGCAAAATAACAATTCACTGCACAATAACAATTCACTGTGCAATAACAATTCACTGCAATAACAATTCACTGTGCAATAACAATTCACTGCGCAATAACAATTCACAGCGCAATAACAATTTACTGCAAAATAACAATTCACTGCACAATAACAATTCACTGCGCAATAACAATTCACTGCAAAATAACAATTCACTGTGCAATAACAATCCACTGCGCAATAACAATTCACTGCGCAATAACAATTCACTGCGCAATAACAATTCACTGCACAATAACAATTCACTGCGCAATACGCAATAACAATTCACTGCACAATAACAATTCACTGCACAATAACAATTCACTGCACAGACTGCCAGACACGTCAGGGTGCTGCATGTTCCTTTTGTTTATCCATCACAGCCCAGTGAGTAAAGGCCTTCACTTTGCAGAGTCACATTCATTTGCATTATGCGAAATTCTAATTCATATCCTGCTGAAAATCACCATTGTAAATGTGAAAGGTAATTTGTCGGTTTTGTTAACTGTTGTGCTGCATCTGAGCTCATCCCATTGTCTTTGGTTGAGCACTTCACAGATTTTCCAGGATTTTGTGACACCAAACACAAAATGACACCTGACACCATCAAACAGCTATTGTCACAGTTTCAAAGGGGGGCTCATATTTGAAAAATCGAATTTTGATGACAGATTGCATCATAAGGGGAGGCTATGGATAACAAAAGTCAGCAGGTCTTAATTATTTTTCCGTCATCATGATGCTCTGGTCTGTCTGCTAAAATGCTTACTGCACAGATACTTTATAGGATGAGCAAGCGCCTTTCTAGCATTGTGCACAATGGCTTGACCTTGTACATTACATATTGTATCCACTTGTGCACCTGTTGAATTGACTCCTCCCTGCTGATAGTTTTGGCTTGTTTCCATGCAAACACATCAGTACTATTGATCCACAGTTATTGGTTAAGCACCAAGGGACAATGCTGATTCATGCTGATTCTAATGTCAGAGGCTGTGTGAGTGCACAGATGAACACTTAATGACTTGTAGATTGTTCCTGGGGATGGCATGCACATGACGACTGATAACAGACCCTTTGAATAGCAGCAATTTTGACATATTTCTGTCGAAAAATCTCCGGTGTTACCGATCATAGCTGCAATGGCAGCCTGCATCCTGAAACGCTACTACAACACTGACTTTCCTAGTGTGACCTGTTAAAATGGCTGCTGTGCAAAGGATCGATTAAACACTATTTTCAAGAGTGATTACCCTGCCTTCCATTTAAAACTGAGTTTATTTGCATGTTGTCATACTGAGTCCCAAAAGAGGCCTCTTTTTCCCCCTCATTGTGTGTAAAGTATAGGCACTATGTGTGGATGTGTGACGTTTAACCTTGAACCAGATCTTGAATCTGAATGAATGATTCAGGAGAAAAACTGATTATGGGTGAAGCAGAAAACAGTTGTTTACCTCTTTGAGACGATTATATTCTTATTTGGTCATTCTGAATGTTTTTCAGCGGAGTCAAAGGATGACTGATATGGTCTACTCAATATGAATGCATGACTCTCAGTTGCTGATAATTTGAACACTGCACCAGGTCCCATATATCATTCCTCTCACCCAGCACCACCACCAATACAGGTGTACCACCTCAACTGCCAGAGTGACCTCATCCGTCCTCATTATGTCTGCTTCATCACACACATGTACTTGCATGCAGACACAGTCTGCACATGTATAAATAGTAAACTAGGTCAGAGTATCTCCAAGGTTTTGGGGTTAGAAACAGAACTATCTTGCATTTATTGTTCTCCCTTGTCATCTCCTGCACTTATGTCTCACTCTCCACCAAACCACCGTCGCAGCTTTCACTCCCAATGTCCCTCCCTCTGATGCCCATTTTCTGGCCATTCAGGGTCATCTAACTGGGGTCACAGACTTGGTGTGCAGGCTTTCCCATTTATTAGCTCCTCATGCTGTAGAATGCACTGAATCAATTGTGGGCATCAAAGGCCGGCTGGCTGTCGGCAGCCTGGGAGTCAAGAAAGGACGAGGAGTTGTAGAGGTCTGCCCTGTCAGCTGCAGAAATGGAATTTTATCTGGATAAATTGCTGAGCCATTCAACAAGAATTGGAAGAATAGGATCTGATGTCGGCACTCGTAGAATTAATGACAAGAGCAGCCAGATAGAATCAATAGGGAAAGCCAGGAGGGCGGGGTTTGCTTTTGTGCTTGCTGTCAGGAAGCAAAAAGAAATCCCTGCTCCATTTTAGAGTGAACAGAAGCCATGTTTTGGTAAGATGTGATTATGTTCTTAGTCTATAACTGATTTTTTTTTGGGGGGGGGGGGGGCTGTAGTATTTCCCCTATGAAGAGAACGTGAGGAGGGAAAAGAGAAGATTGGCTGTGGGAATTTCATGTAATCCCATAAGATTTAGGGGACGCTCTCAGGGAAATCCTCGCTGGTGTGAACAGGGAGATATAGCTGGGAATTAGGAATCAACAAGACAACACAGAAAAGGAAGGGGGAAACTTGGTTCATGACAAAAATAAGAATCATTTTTAAAATAAGGAAAAAGAGGGATTCATGTTTTTATTTTTATGAACTAAATGCAACCCGAAGTGCTTCAGCTTCAAATGCAGAGAGGATGATGTCTCTTCATATGAAGCATTTAAATGTTTTTTTGCTTCCCTGTACGTCCCCAGACATTTAGCTTTGTTACCAGTGCCGTCATCTCCTCTTGTGTGTCTGATGAATTATTTATGAAGGCCAGAGAGTGTCACAGCCATAGAGCTGAGGAACGGAAAGACCAGCAGCACAGAAACACAAGAGGGATAAAAGAGGAGAGGCACCGATAGAGGTTAAGGAAGCGGAAGAGAGGAATAATATGAAAAAGTGAGGGCCAGTATGATGAGACGAATGGGAGAAGGCTTTGGTCTTTGGCTCAGAGGCTCAAACTCTGATTCCCACCTAATGAAACTGCTCTTGAGAAAGCTTAAAGGTGAAGAGCCAGAATCTCAGCTTGTTTCAATGTACAATAGATCCAGCAATGTCTGTTAAAAGCAAGGGAGGGTTTGTTTAATGTGAACGGATGAGTTGGCCACTTGATGTATACGCTGGTTCAAGCTCAGCTATAACAGATATATAACTTCAGTTTATTGGTTTGTGAATACATGCATGTCTACAGCAAGTGTAAGCTGTGTGTTTTGGAGCTGTCACTGACTGAGATGGCAAAGGATGGGAGAGAGAGAGAGAGAGAGAGAGAGAGAGAGAGAGAGAGAGAGAGAGAGAGAGAGAGAGAGAGAGAGAGAGAGAGAGCATCTCTGTCCTCCTCGTCTGTAACAGCATGTTAACATCACCAGCCAGCAGATTCACATTAGGTGCTCAGGTGCTTCTGTGCACTGTTGTCACAAATGGATAAAACTGACACAGCATTAAATACAGTTGAGTTTAAATGAACATGTCTAACCAGATCAATCACTATTTTTGGTAGAAATTATATTACTACATGGCAAATAATTAAAATTAAAATAAGTAGGTGTAGTAGAGTCATAGAAAACCAACAGACCCAATATTCATGATATGCATGCTCCTGAGTCTGTGTAGTTGGATAATTAATTGAAACTGCACAGTAATTCCAAACTGCTATTATGTTCAAATTAATAGCAGTGTGGCGTTCAATTAGAGGCAGGTCAGGTAGCCCTGATTTAATGATGAAGCCAGCACATGTTGTACATGGATTTCCCTTCCAAAACCTGAGAAAACGTGTCGTTCCAGTCACTGTTCAGAAGAAAATGATGCTGCTCGACCAACACGATCTCCAATGCTTTACAATTGAAAGCAATACCAGATAGAAGTGGAAGAAAACAGAAGACTACCATTCGAATAGATAGAAGAATAGCCAGAATGGCAAAAACTCAGCCAATGATCAAAGACGGTCTGAAGTTACCTGCAAGTACTGTGACAAGTTGGTGAAGCATTTCTCAGAAACAGTTGTTAAACAACTAAATATTAGTCTAGTGATTCACAGGAATACTAAATCCTGAAGATTTCAGTTTGAAAACAAACATTCAGACACTGCTATTTTTTTTAACAGCCCAAAATTCATTTTTCTTCATTTTCTGTAAAGGAAAATCAATCTTGGAAATGTAAAACTATTATAATGATTTTGTGTTTTACTTATGTTTTAAACACACTATTTTGAACACACATAAATAAACAACATATCTGACACATGGTCCTGAATATTGAGGTGGATCCAGGTGGAAGTGATACCAGTTAACAGCTCACGTGAATCAATATCAAGCTTTGAGGTTTGTTTGACGTTACAGCTCACCTTTAAATTGACCCATCTGCAGATTATGCAAATCAACAGAATGAGCGTAATGGAGATTACTATTGTCTATTGATTGCTTTTATCCCACATCTTAAATCTTCAGGCTCCATCCAAGGAAGCCCTGTTATTCCATGTGTAATGTGTACAATATCAAGATATATTATCACAATAAACCTCCGTCAACACTTAAACTCATTAATGGTTCACCATAATGACATTTACTTGGCACTGTCCTCACACATCCTCCAGTGATTGCAGTAAAAAGCAGCAAATGGATTCATATCATGTACATGTGCAGTATTTAACACTGCACTTGTGAAGACGCAGTGGAAGTCTGGAGATGTACTTTGTTTTAAATACATAACTACATGCATGTAATGGCTGCCTTACAAATCCTGTAAGAGTAGTTTGGTAGTAAATGGGGATGTTATAGTTAAAGTTTACACATTACAAATGACTTTATAACAAAGCGTAAAAGCAAACATGCAAGGTACATCTTTTATTAAGACATACAATACAATACATGCATATATTCACACAGGTACAGTTGTGGTAAAACCTTACAGAAAATGAGCTGTACATTAATAGAAACAGAAGGAAAGTAGAGATTGTGTGTTGGCAAAGAAAAGTGGGAGAGAAGAGAATGGTGGACAGAGGGAAAGGGGCAATAACATGTTCAATCATTAAACAATAATTTAGCCACTCCTTGTCCTGCAGTTTGCTCCATGATTCTGAGGTGCAATAAAAGTTAATTATCTGTGTGTGTATATGTGCCTGTGGACTTGTGTTGCTTCACTTCCCTTGAGGCACTGGGAGCACTGTAATGGTCTCAATAGATCAAACCTCATGTGTCTTCATTGTTGGAGGAAAGGCAGCTGTGGTCAGCCAAGCCTCTGACCTGTGTTCTTAACAGCCTCCACGATAACCTTCTCTAACTGTCCATATCTGCATCACCACTGACAGCAGGTCTGCATTTAAAGTCACAATCCATTAGTTGATTTTATGTCCCTAATATTAACAAGTTAAAATGATTTTACAGTAATTCTTTCTTTTTTACTGGTCAGTTCAGTCTCCTTACAATGAAATCATGGATGAATTTCCACTTTCATTCACTGTAAAAGTTTAAAATCATTTCTGCTCTATGTTCCTGATATGCCAAAAAGAACGGCTATAACTATCAGGCCTCCGCCCTGCACTTAATGTTTGCTATATAACCACAGTCTTCCCTTGACCTTACCCATACTGAAGTCACCAAGGAAACTGTGAATGATTAACAGTCGAGCTTTGGAGAATGAGCCAGTACTGATGTGCTTGTTGATGAAAGGTGGTGAACTGGTGGAGTCAGTCATACGAGATTCAGATCACTGACATGACTGTTTATGAGACGGACAGAAGCTGCTCATACTTCCTCAGTGTTTGGCCGCACTATGGAAGTGCATGAGCTGCTCTTATAGTGGTGAACAGCTTTGGTTGCTGTCCCCAGTGGTCGATTAGTGAGTCATTTTTAAAAGGATTTTTTCATAAACACCAGTATGGTATTTAAGAGTCGCCAAAATAACCAAGAGGATTATAAGTGCAAGGACTTTTCTCATGCAGATTCACATAAACACATAGCTGAGCCCCCATTATCACAGGAACCAAAGGAGACTAACTAGGCTTTAGATGAGTCACTTAAGGGAAAGAGCGCCCAGAAACTCCCAGGTTTCCAAGGCTACCTTGATTTCCCCTTTCTCACTATCACACTCCGTCTCCTGCTTATCCAAGTGTAATGGTAGTAAAACATCACTGTAGCTCTTTAATTGGCTCTGTCCTGCAGAAGAGGAGAACCTGTCTGTTAGAGAGCGGCATTGGTGCAGCTGTCTGAGTGTGTGTGTGTGTGTGTGTGTGTGTTTCAATGAGGTAATGGGCTGCTTGAACACGTCTCTCTTTTTGGTGGGTCTGTGTGTCTACACTTGCAATATGAGGATCTGAACACGCAGCCTTCTGATGTGGAGTCAGACCCTCTGAGTCTGTTACACATGCAGGCCGACAGAGGCTTGTTGCGTGACGTCTGCCGTCTCTGATTGTCTGGTTTGTTGTGTTTCCCACAGACCTTATAATGATCCAGTTATGTTATCTTTGGTTTTGAGTATCCACTGCTCCTTGTGTTTATTTTGTACATACAGAGATGCATTGAAGTGGATGTGGGTGTAGCAACCCGCTCAGCTTACTACATTATTTATTCCTTTTTATGACCAACCGTTCCTCCTTTTGATGTTTCTACTTGAGGTATCGTTGTGCTGAGAAAAGACAACAAAAACAACCTCACCATGTCCTTCACCATGGAGATCTTCTTCTGTGCAACTGTCAGTCTTACTTGTTACTTGAAAAAGAAAAACAAGCATACTTTCAACATAACCTGGCCTAAGCTGTAGTTAACTGAGTATCTAGTGAATTATCAGACGATTTGCTCCCACCTAGTGGTGGTTTATGTTCAGCACATTTGCTGTGTCTTCTCCTGGATTAAGATTTGAAAAATGCTGTAGCTCAGTATCGGTAATGTCCAAATTGTCTTGTCTATGTGATGATTGCTCATAATAGCTATTTGCTGCATCTGTATGTTTCTACAGACAATGGGCCACAGTGAAATTGTTTCCTGATACGTGGAACTACTGTACTTAGGGGCTTATAAAGAAAATGCATTATTATTAGGTGAAGTGTGACTGTGTGAAATTGAAATGAATAAATACTGTTACTTGAATGGCTGAACAAGTCTGATGAAATCTGGAGTTGCTAGTAAATGATTTTCCCTCCAGCAGCACAATCTGCCAAATATCCATCGATCAGGCCAATAAAACACAACAAAACATGGTGTTCACATCCACAGAGACAAAAGAACCACTTTTGTGACTTTGGATAAGTCTCTTTTGTCATTTACCTGCCTAATAAATTATCTTCACATTCCTTTATTTATTTATTTATTCCTCTACCTTTAATGAAATGTTGTTCATTGTTGGGTTTTGATCGAATGATTTTAATTAAATACTTAAAATTAGGAACAGTTTGTTATATGTGGTGAAATATGTGGATGTGTGAATGCCAGGCTGTGTCACTTCCTGCCTCTCTGTCTCTGCTCAGTGCTCTAAGCTGCTGCATTTTCCCATTTCTGCTGAGAGTATGACTGAGACGAACCCAGTTAATCTTTTTGTCGGCAAAAACAATGAGTGTGAAATCACACCGTGCAAGGGTTTCTTCAGGCAGACTTTAATCACATTACAAGCCCACACACTCACGCGAGGGTTTCAGTGTCTGAGTGAGTGTGTGTGTGTGTGTGTGTGTGCGTGTGGCGCTCTGTGCTCAAGCATGCGTCTCTGTTGCTGGGGATCATATTTAATGTCTTAATTAAGGGGAGATTTATGTAAATGAGGGAATTCTACTCTAATTCCCTGTGAGGGAATCAATTCAGCGTACATGGTGAGACATTTAAAACCTTTCCAATGGAAAAAAGGAACATTATTGTGAACTTGCCTTGATAAGAGTTAATTGAATTTTTTTTTTAACAATTGAATTTGCTCGCGAGAAATTTTAGTGCTTTCACTTTTCTTATCTCACATTTCTCAACTCAAGACTATCATTATTTTACTCTGTTTTCAGTGATTTAGTTTGGTTTGCCGGGAAACGTAATCATTAGGTAAGTAAATAAATAAATAATAAGTTAATAAAGCATCATCAGCCTCTATTGAAATTAATTAACAAGTGTAACATTAAGTGTTATATAAATAAAGTGGGACTGATTCCTTGATAAAAGGTGGATCACTAATTTTTTTTTACTTCAACATACACTGTTAACAAGCTGCACAAAGACATGTCTTTGTTTAACGTTAAACTGACCTCACATGTCTTAGTTTGGTACTAAGTTTCCACATACATGCACACACACAGTACACTCTATGTAGTTTTAGGAGCAGCTGGTTGTTTGAATGACTCCAGTCAGAAAGACACACTTAAATATTTCAGCACTGGAAACCATCACACAACATACACAGTTCAGAGCAGACGTCAGAATTGAATAAAGTTTGTTTTTTTTGACCCATGACACATAACTACTTAATGAAATCTTGCAGCATCATTAAACTAATGCCCATGTCCAGTTACAACCTACAGACTGTTTCTCAGTTTCCATCATGTGCGGTTCATTGAAATGACCAGCAGAGGTCACTGCAGTCCATTTCAGCTTTGTTGTTTAGTGTCTGCTCTCAACCCATAACACCAAACTTGATTGTCTTCCACTCTGGAGCACAAATGTGTAGTTAGTGTGTTAGTGTTCTTGGTGGGTCTGCAGAGAAACCACAGTCTATAATGTCATCTTTGACTTATGTGAAGGGCCCCTGGCCTTCCACAAGCATCCTAACTATGATGCATGTACAGTATATAATGACAGGTGAGGACATTACTGGGTAAACATTAGAAGACAGTGTCTCGTGATTCATTTTGGCTGTCACTGAGAACAAGTTGGTGTCCAAAACGCTTAATGCAATGGTAAAAAGATAGGGGTGATTGTGTGCGTGTGTGTGTGTGTGTGTGTCTGTGTGTTTGGAACCATCTCTGCAATTGCCACTTAGTAGCTTACCTGTATCTCCACCATGTTCATCCTGATAAGGCTGTGTTCTGTCAACATTTCTTGTTAGTCTGATAAGAACACTTCTCTGGCTCAGCACACAAAACAAATTGCTTGGTTAGGGTCAAGGAGGTCATTTTAGGAGAGGAATTCAGTGACCTGCTTAAACCCCGCCCTTTCAATGGTCTTAGAGAGGAACGGGAGGAGAGAGACCCACCGGTTTTCCACCTGAGTGGGAGTTTTTCCCTCACTGTTGTTTGAATGCAGTAGGAAATGTACCTGATGTCAGTGAAGCATTGCTCACCTGTGTGATTGTTGCTGTGAGATTGCAGGAGGTTGGGATGAGGTCCAGTGAGCATGCTGTAGCCGCATGCTCAAAGGCGTTTGCATCATGAGGCAGCGCATATGTGCTGTGTGGGAGTGTGACTGCTGCGCCCTCTAATAAAGAAATATGTCTTTTATCTCAGTGTGGGACACTTCAAATTCTTCTGTATTGTGATGCAAAGACTTACCTGGAGTAAAACGCACAGTCAGGAACCTCCTGTTGCCTTTTTGTGGCGCTGGTCAGGAAAATGAAAGTTACTTATAATTAAGTGGTAATGAACACATGTGACCTAATAAACACATAGTTACTAGTCACAAAATGCTGTATTTGTTTAATTGTCTTCTGAAAAACAATCATATTCATTTAGATCATATAATGTTGATTCTTGCAATGTCATTCTATACCAGCTCCATCCGTCCCTCAGTCTTTCATATCTTTGTGTTTGTGTTGCTGGTCTTTGCTGGTGGTCCTTTAAAAACCTGGGGTGTACACACACACACACAGACACACACACACAAACACACACACACACACACACGCCCGTCTGTTTACCCCGTAGCCCACTCTCTCCCAAATACTGCTGCACTGCCTTTAAATTAACAGGTAATGAGATGAGAGGTTCTCTCTCTCTCTCTCTCTCTGTGTGTGTTCAGCAGTGTTAACTCCTTGTATTGGCTGACTGCTTGTGTTGGAAAGTAAGACTGGTACCAGAACAACCAAATAAGTCTGTCTTTCACTGCAGGACTGTGTGGCAGTAGCCAAGCAAAGCACTGCCCTGGTGTTGTATGACGACACTTAGTAAGTTAAGAAGTTAAGAATAGACAGTCTACTATACTCACTTTATTTGAGTATTATTCCTCTGGAGAATAATGAGTGTCTCAATTTATTCAGCGTGACTTTACCCATGACACTCAACATGCTTTTGCCTTGCCTGTCTTGTCCCTTCCGTGTCTCACTACCCGCTGGTCTATTTATACACCTTGTTATCCATGAGTGGAGCTTTCCTGGCAGGAGTCACTGAGCGATGCCAAACCCAGGAAAGAATGCCCATCCTGGGCTACAGCAGAAGGGCATGGCCTTGGTTCCTCGGAAGTATTGCTCAATGTCAACTCACTGGAGAAACAGTCAATGAGACTTGGACTTGTTCAGCAGTGATTTGTCTTGAACTTTAATAAATCCTCCAATTTATATACTGTATATATATAAAGTAAGTTTGGAACTTCATATAAATCTCTTGTTATAAAACATTTCCAGTTTAACTTCAATTCTAAACCAAAAACCAGTCTGTAAAACAAACTGAATTACAAGCTGGATGGCATCAGCTTGTGATCATAAAGGTTTTGATTTGACTATCTGCGGGATTTTTCAACCTGATATTTAACTGAAACAACAGATAAAACCATAAACACAATAGTTTCACAGTCTGGTTTATCTACTTTATAAACGTACAGCCTTAGAATGTCATCATTGTAGATTATAAACTAAAGTGAGACAAGAAGAATCCACTCTGCTTGCAACTTCAAGAAGAACTGGGTTAAGATTTTCAGCTGAAACTCAGTAAACAGGTCGAGCTGAATGAACTTCATGCAGCACTGAGGAAGTGATGCTGACAGTGACAGCATAGAGGGGGAGCAGGCTGATTGGAGGAAAAGAAGGCATAGGAGGACAAGGGTGTTGCACACCAGATGTTTAGCTATATAGTTCAAATGGAATCTAGCCCATGTGGAACCAAAGTTATGACGCTGGTTGATTCACTTTATGTGGTTTCCCTCCCTCCCACCTCACAGCCTTCCATTAGAGGTTTCATGGATATATAAATTAGGAGTGAATTGTGCGTCATGGGCTTCATATAAATAGGTAACTCCGTCTCAACTCTTGCTCCATGAAGGCTTTTACTTGTGCATGTGAGGGTCTGGGTGTGATGCTTCGGCATCTTGCCAGGACTTTCTTCCTCCTTCCCTCACTTCTCCTGCACCACCAATCATTGTGTCTCATGTACAGTGCAAGCTGGTAAAGAGAAATAATTCCCTGGTGATGGATGAGGAAATCATGTTAATGAAGTAGTAATTGACTTTTAATTAAATTAAACAGACACTTCGATAGAGAGACTCACTCATCAGTACCTAGTAACAAGATGACCTAAACAGAAATGAAGTAAAAGGTGACCTCAATTTCAAGTTTCTCTTTAAGTGTGGCATGAAAGTTGCTTTATAAAATCATGAAAGTGACTAAGTTTCAGATGTATAATATGTAATTATGCTTATGTGTGTTGAGTACTGAATTAACATTGGCCAAAATATTTTGCCCACTCTTCTAATACATATAAATCCAGTCTTATTTTAGTCACCTTTTATTGATGTCGTTTTCCTTATCATCTCTGCCATAACCACCGGGCAAACCCACAGTCTCCTGTATACTCGCCCTGTATAGTGGAAACTCAAAGGGGAACCAAACACAAAAAATGATTGACACCAACCAATAAAAGCAATTCATTTCATCCTGTTCCTTTCCTTTGATACATTCAAGTAAGGTTCTAGTAAAATAATATTATCCTTGATTTAGTTCAGGTTCCCACTCAGATAGTCTTGGTGGTCCTGAACCCCCACATTCTGGCAACTGCTGCTCCAGCACCTCCAGCCACAACAGCACTGCCACGTGCGTCACTCGGCTTCTAATAAAAACACCCACTTGTTTTTCTTTCTTGCTGGCATGTGCAACTTTATGCATGACTTTACGAATCTGAGCCGATTGTGTAGAAAATAAAAAATAAGTGTGCAAACTCTGACTGTGCTCAGTCTATGTTTTTAGATGTGCAAGAGTTTAAATTAAATATCACCCTGAAGATAAATATCGATATGCGTTTTATGGGTTTTATATGTGTTCCATCTGTCTTGGTGACACTGTAATAAACCTTTTTATTTTGTGTAGTTGCTGATTTACACAGGAGGAGTTTTTATAAATGAATAGAAAATAAACCTGGCTTGTGTTTAGATTCCAGTTAAGCCCTCGATGTTTCATAAAAGACTCCAGCAGAGTTACAGTTTTATTAAGAAGCCCAATTACCCCCACAGGGGAATGTTTATTGCTGCCACTTGTCATGGCAAAGCACAATTTTTTTCACATTCCACCTCATTAAGGCCACTTCCATGTACACTTATATATGGCCATAGTTAATATGGAAATCTGCAGGTGTTGTTGGGGAGATCTTTTATATCGTGCATTCATATGTATAAGTGTGTATTTCCACTAATGTCATTACAGTACTGTATATGAAGTTAAAGCTGTTTGCTTTAGTTGTGGCATGTTTTAAACATGTCTTACTGTAGGAGCTGCAGTCTCTCTGCTGATGGTGGCACTGATCTGTGTTGAAGAAGGTCTATAATTATGTAAAGAACATTGTTTCTGTGTGATGCTGCCACACTGAGTGTCCTATGAGCAGAAATAGCTTTGGCCACTATTCTCCATGCTTTTCTGCTGGTTTCATCAATATGCTGTGGAGGGAGGTGGCATGTTGCCATGGAAACAGGAGACAAAGGTGCAAAGCAAGGGTGTCAATGAGCAGGAGCGAGGGCTCCGCTGAGTAACAGTGTATGTGCTGTGCATATTTGTAGGAAGGGTCTTGAGCTCTGAATCACTGGAGCCAGTGTCCCCTTCATCAGTGTCTTCTCATAAAACATTTGTCTCTGGTTATTAGAAAGTCACACAATCATAATTTGGAGTTGAAAGTTGACTGCTGTTTGTCTGCAGCAAGTCATCTGTCAGCACAATTTTAATTTTTAATGGGCACCGAAGCAGAATCATTCATTCATCTAACTTCTTATACATGATGATGTGCCAATATTGGTGACAAAGCTGTCCATTACTGTGATTGACAAGAAATAATTGCAACATATTCTATCTTTTTTGATGACAGATTTTCTATCCCATTGTCCTGGTTGTTTGAAGATGAGCTTATTCTCTACAAAATGTCAGGAGTTGATCTAATAACCTTGTTAGTTTGTTTACATCACTAGATGTTATTCAGCTGCTGATGTTGACTAATATGAAATGATTTTTCACATCAAATAAGATGCATGCAGCTCAATTATGTATCTCTAAACATCACTCAACAAACAAGTGATGTTCCCCTCTCTTTCATTTTACATTTTACAGGATGGATGATTTAAAAATTAGTTTTCATAGTAAAATAAATCTTGGACACAAATAAAAAAGTATTACATACTGGTGTTTTTCAACACACCTGAAAATCAGTTATTCTTATATAATTAATTATTATTTAATAATCTTAAATAATTCTTGTTGTTGTCTTATGTGATGACATTTTGAAAAAATAATTGTACATCGCGTAATCTCTGACTATTATACTTTTCACCACCCCACAGAGTGTGAGTGAAGTATTGTTTTTAGTGGCTCTGTGTGTCTGTGTGTTTGTGCTTCCACACTTGCACTTGCCAATATGACCAACAGAGGCCGCCAGAGGCTTGTTGCGCATGGACCAAAGTCTGCCACCTCTGATTGCCTTGTTTATATATGTGTATTTTTTTAAACATTTAAATAAAAGGAAAAAGGTCTGAAAAAGTGGTTTTCTCCAGATTCTCCGGTTTCCTCCCACATTCTAAAAACATGCAATATGGGGATTGGGTAAAATGGACAAAATTAGACTAAATTGACTGGTGTGAGTGTGAAAGTGGATGGTTGTTTGTCTCTATGTGGCCCTGTATTGGACAGGTGATCTGTTTCCCGTGACCCTCATGTGGAGGATAAATTGGTAGAAGATGTCTAGTAGTCTTTTCTTTTCGGAATGTTTTTAACTTTTTATTTATTATATGAATTTCTCTCAATACCTTGATCCACATAATCTGGTTTGAGTACAAGTTGCTTCATGTATAAAGAAATACGCATCAATTGGCTGACAGTGAAAGGTAAATATCTTGATACAGTTTGTTCCTGTATTCAGTTGGGTGAACATCTCACACTGATTGTGTTGTTACTTTGATTGGTTCTCCTCTTCAGGTGCAACAGACTCTGACAGAAAGTCCAATCAACCTGAAACTACAATGACAGAGCAGAGAGTAGGCGTGGTCTAATCACTCTCTGGTAGAAATACTGTAAATTAAAGTGTGAGTGAATGGGTGTGACCTGGTGAATGGCAAAAACTATAGTGTAAAGCAGATTTGAGTGGTCATCTGGTCTAAAAAAGCTCTTATAAATACAAAAATAGGTCTATAAATACAAACATTTACCATCCTCATCTACTCAGAACCTCCTACAGACAGAATATGAATGAATATCGTGTGTGTTGTGGATGCATACAAATTGAATGCATTACTTTAACCAGTATCCATGTTGATTAAAGCAATTACCCCTTTTTATCTCTGGCTGGAGGAGAGGCATGCTAATCAAATTATCATCATCAAGCACCCATTTTTCTGACAGCCAACAAGGTCAGTCCTGATTTTCCAGGCAGTTTTGAATCAGAAATTCTTATTTAATTGAATATGATGTTTGCAGTCATGGGAGCAGCTTGCAAAGGGGCAGTAATGAGTAGCCAATGAGAATATTCTTCATTACACTGTAGAATTTCCCTGAACTCTTCAACATAAACTTGCATTAAATGCACTGTTTGAAGAGACTGAGAATGATCTTCTCACATCTGACAAGATTTTCATGCAGCGGCTCCAGAATGACCAGGAGCTATGTTATGTACAGTGGTTAAATCTGACCTCAGTCTCTTTTAAAGCATTTAAAGCATGCATTAGGTGCCAAGATGGGTTCTCCTCCAATAACTGATCCTCTAAAGGCAGTTATGAAAGCTGAGAATAGCATTTAGTTTACTTCCTCTGATTTACATCTGTCTCTGTCAGCTCTTAATGCCTGCTACATTGGTCTTGGTAGTTTTTGAGTCCAGTGGAACAATGCCAGATAGGTAGAGGTGGTGCTGGGACTTAGCCAGCAGCAATCTGGGACAAGCTCCAGAATCAGACGTCAAACGTGCTTAAAACTATATGGAATCTTCCCGGTGATCCTCAGCCACCACATGGCTTTTATCCCCTATTTTGTGATGATGTGGTATAATCTACTGTGTTGGTCACTTCCTCATAGCTCATTCATTCACCAAATTTCACAGAATGACTTCCAAAGAATCCATAACCTCCTTATTGGGTATACTGTATGTCCAAACATACTCATTTGTTTTCTGCTTTCTTTGCTGCTGTAATACTGGGAATTTCCCCATTGTGGGACATTACAGGTTTATTGTATTGTATCATACATATCTAAGGTAAGTTAAACATTACAATAGAAGCTGCCTTTTTACTCGCACTGAATTGTGTAAATGACTGCAGCTTTGTGAATGTGCATTCTACCACTGTGTGAATATCAAAGTACCACAAATGCAAACAACCACTGAAAATCGACTGAATTCAATGAAAATCTGCACAGAGGGCTCCTCTGGCTCCTCTAGATAAGTCATACTGTCCACAAATAGTTCTCAAGCTGTGCTACGTGTACCACCAGTGGTACATGAGCTTCCTTGGGTGGTACTTGGAGGAAAATCAGAAATACCGTTCAACTACAACAGGGTATGTGATTGGACATACCCTTAATCTAATTTTACTAAACCAGTGTCTGAAGTATATGTGAGGAAGAGGAGGATGATGAGAGAGCAAATGATCCTATTAGGAATAAATCTACCTCCTGTGAAAAGACTGTAGCTGACTTTGTGCAGCCTATTTACACCACTGTATTTTAACGTTGGTCATAATGGTGTTACTTTGAGAGCTCAATACTTTCTCAGGTGGTACTTGGTATAAAAGTTTGAGATCCATTGGTCCATAACATCAAATAAACGTTACCTTTTCTACTCATTCAAATTGTAAGAGCAGCTGCTCTTCTTTTTTCTCAGCTGGATGTATCTGAGTGCTCTTGTTCTACGTTGTTCTATGTAAAGTTAAAGGGACTGAGGCCTAAACTTGGCATTTTCCTCTGGTGCGTCTGATCATTTTCTTTATTGGATGAGCTGTACTGAGTTTAGTTGAGGCTCCACAGGAATGGAGTGGTTATGAGAGCTATTACTTTCTGGGCCCTTGGGGCATCTAAGAGAACAAACCATAACAGGTAAATACTGAATACTGGTTCATAAAGTAAAGATGGTTTCACTTAGATGCTGCTTAGTCTGAGCAAGGTACCCAAGCCCCGTTGCTCCCCGGGCGCTACTCAGTGTGGCAGCCCACTGCTCCTAATTCTAGGATGGGTCAAATGTAGAGAAATAATTTCCCTAAAGGGATTAATAAAGTATAAATCTAAGTAGCATACTAGCCCTTTATTAGTAAATATTAGGCACGTATTAACACCTTATTTAGGAAAAATCTTAATTCATGTCGTAATAGAGGTAGAATAAGGTGTTAATATGTGATTAATAACTACTAATAAAGGGCTAGTATGCTACTTATATATGCTAGTAAGCACGTAGTTAATGGTGAATATGTGTTCCCTAATATAAAGTGTTACCGTTAACATGAGATATTTCCTTGTTAGTGACTTTTGAAATATTATGTCATTAAGATTATGTCAGACTGTTTACTGACAATATGACACTACATTTGTCGACAAGTCAGATATAATTTGAACAGAATATTTTATGTGAAAGCTGCCCTCATTGCAAGATTAAGAGGATTTTGAAAGATGTAAGGATATTTATAATAACTGAAGCTGTGATTTTGAATCATAGCATCCTGAGGTTCAGAAACTTCACTAGATGATGAAGCTAATATCAGGTTCTGCTTTTCTTTTTTTTAAATTGTGTTTTGCAGATCCCTCATGTCAGTACTGACTGCATGCTAACATGTTGGAGCCTTCCAAATGGTTGTTTTCTCCTTTAAATGATGAGCTAACAGGATCCTGATTTCACCAAACAGCATACAATATGCCCAATTGAAATATGCACAACACATATTTCAATACATTTGAAGGCTCAGCTCAAGGGTTAGAGATCATCTTTGCAGCAGCTGGTAGAAAAGTAATTTATACATAGTGAATATATTACATTATAAATAGACATCCATGTTGACTTTGCTTGTGACTAAATGGAAAATAAAATGAGCTGTTAAACAAAGCAAACATGCTTTTTCTCTGGGCTTTCATTCAGAGACATCAATGCAATAAAAACAGGGCATCTTGAATGCACATTTCCACCTGCTGCATTCTCTCGATGTTCATCACTCAGTGTCCTCAGATTCACCTTTTAGCAGCATCCGGCCTTTTCAACCTCTTGTCCCTTTTTGTCATCACGAGGATAACACTTAATCCTTTGTGTTTTCCTCCTCATCTCCTATTCCCCACATTTGCTACTGTATCTGTGGCTGAATGCTCGGCTTTGGGTTGGCATGAATACTCTGCCTAAACAGGATTAGCTCAGAGCAGAGAGTGGGCGATGTGGAGCGGGTGCCTTCCTGACCCAGCACGCTGTCAGAGGCACACCAGGCCCACTCACTAAGCTCTTTAAAGGATTATTCACTGATAAAGAGCACACATTCTATTCTGATCTCCAGATTGCTACTGTCAGAAACAGTCGACGCGCAGTTAAAGTGGCATCTGCTGCCTGATGCCAGTGGCAGCTCATCAGCAAAGGACTTGATACTACTTTTGGCTGAATGAGTCAAGGACAGTATCATTAGGATTTGAATATGAATGATGCAGGGTTTGATTTTAAAAGCATCAATCCAGTTATTCAAATTTAGATTATTGAATTTTCATAATCTTGTTTTGTAAATGCATTAAAAGTAATGCGTATTGCAGCGGGTGGGGATTTGGAGCAGTCTGTGAGCAGCATAACTCAAAGTAAAGGGTGGAGTTTAAATGGAGGTGATAGCCAATGGAAGAAATTAGGACACTTTGGTGGTAATGTGAGAAAATGATGGGTTCTTCAACACCATCTCCTGTCATTGAAATCTAGATACACACTACCAGTCAAAAGTTTGGACACACCTTCTCATTTAATGGTTTTTCTTTACTTTCATGACTATTTACTTTGTAGATGCTCACTGAAGGCATCACAACTATGAATATGTAGTAAACAAAAAAGTGTGAAATAACTCAAAACATCTTTTATATATTAGATTCTTCAGAATAGGCACCCTTTGCTTTGATTATTGCTTTGCACACTCTTGGCATTCTCTCGATGAGGTAATCACCTGAAATGGTTTTCCAACAGTCTTGAAGCAGTTCCCCGAGATGCTGAGCACTTGTTGGCCCTTTTGCCTTCACTCTGCGGTCCGTCTCATCCCAAACCATCTTGATTGGGGTTAGGTCAGGTCCATCACTCTCCTTCTTGGTCAAATAGCCCTTACACAGCCTGCAGGTGTGTTTGGGGTCATTTCCTTTTGAAAAATAAATGATGGTCCAACTAAACGCAAACTGGATGGGATGGCATGATCCTCCTCCAACATGCTTCACCATGGGACCCATGCATGTAGAGACCATCCTTTCACCTTTTCTGCATCGCACAAAGACACGGCGGGTGGAACCAAAGATCTCAAATTTGGACTCATCAGACAAAAGCACATATTTCCACTGGTCAAACATATATCTTCTGCTTGTTGCTTTTCCTAAGTAGTGTTTTTTTTAGCAGCTATTTGACCATAAAGGTCTGATTCGCGCAGTCTCCTCTGAACAGTTGATGTAGAGATGTGTCTGCTACTGGAACTCTGTGTGACATTCATCTGGGCTCTAATCTGAGGTGATGTTAACTCAGATGAACTTATCCTCAGCAACATAGGTGACTCTAGGTCTTTCTTTCCTGGGACGGTCCTCATGTGAACCAGTTTCGTCGTAGTGCTTGTTTTTGCTGCTGCACTTGGGGACACATTCAAAGTTTTTGCAATTTTCTGGACTGACTGAATGACCTTCATTTCAGTAATGATGGACTGTTGTTTCTCTTTACTTAGCTGATTGGTTCTTGCCATAATTTTTTGTAAGAGTTGTCAAATAGGGCTGTTGGGACCATCAGTGCCTTCTTAATGGGGTTGGGACTCCCAAGCCCATTAAGAAGGCAACAAATTCACAAATGAACCCTGACAAGACTGTGAAGTGAAAACCATTTCAGGTGACTACATCATGAAGCTCATTGAGAGAAGGCCAAGGGTTTGCTGTGCTGTCAACAAAGCAAAGGGTGGCTACTTTGAGGAATCTAAAATATAAAACATGTTTTGAGTCACACTTTATTGTTTACTACATAATTCTATATGTGTTCATTCATAGTTTTGATGCCTTCAGTGAGAATCTAGAATGTAAATAATCATGAAAATAAAGAAAAAACATGAAATGAGAAGGTGTGTCCAAACTTTTGACTGGTAGTATATAAATATGTATAAAAAGACTTAAATATCTGTATAGGCAACCCCTTGGTACATTAACAGTTTACTTTAAATTCTTCTATTCATCACAGGAACACATATCCAGAACAATGTCAACCGTATGAATTTTTAAGGGACACAAAAATGTTATTTCCCTATGGTTAAGGTTAAAAGGTACAGATGAATTTGTTCCTGCATCTGTTAGAGTAAGTACAGCCTCCTCTGACATGCAAACTGTGAAAGGGTGGCAAAAACATTGTTTCACAGCGTGAGAATGGTGTGGCACATTTAAGCTCCTGAGGCTGTGTGTGGATTCATATTCATCATAGTCAAACTGGCTCATGTTGAACTGTGATGACAATGCCTTTTTTTTTGGTTTTCTGCTCCAGTCCATTGATAGAGTTTGGCCAAATTGCCGCCACACATAGTGATGCTGAGGCTTAAATGCCAAGTGCTGCTGTATGTGTTTCTGTTTGTCAGTTTCCATCTGAGCAATCCCCACCCTTCTCAGCAACATGTGCATACACTTTACACTTATTAACAGATGTCTAATTCATACATTTCTCAACAGAGCTGTTATATGGGCAGGCTGGTGCCCTTTGTTTTATTCACCAGGTACAGCCCACCTATTAGAAACAACCCCTTGACAACCTCCGCCAATTTACCAATTTAGAGACTTTAAATGCAATTCCATTTTGTGGCTCAGAGTTGGTGTGTTTCCTATTCCAAGATGTTTGACTTTGACATTTAAAAGTCCTGCTTTAACCCTTTTAGGGTTTTCTCTTTATGGCTTTTCATAAAATACAGTTTGTAACCCTTGCATGTACATCAAAGTCTTGAGGCAGCAAACAATGCCTTATGTTTGATTTTCTCTTTCTATAACTATAACGATATATATATATATATGTATATATATATATACATATATATATAATTAATTTCACAATTTTCTGTAATTGATTGCGATTCATCACAAATATAAATTTGAAGCTTATAACAGATATTTATTTATATAAAATCATAGAATTAATGTAGAATCAACACAAATGGTATATTTAAATTCAAAGACTGTTTTAATGGCTTTCTTTAAACTTTAAACACAATTTCTCTCCCGTGAAGTACAAAAAGGAATAATAGAACCCAGGGCCATGTTAAAGTGCAGGTTGAATATCAAAATCACCATGGCCAATAAAATTAGACATCAGCTGAAATGGCAATTATTTCTTATATGAACTAGTAACATAAATGATAACAACAAAAATACAGTATGTTCAATCTTTGTGCCAGTTCAATTTCAAAAAGGTGCACATGTGCACAGTGCAAATATAAAAAACTTCAGAACATTGAAAATGTTTCACTGCATAGAGACAATTTGGCTTAGTCCTTTACATTCAGGCAGTTACTGAGGCAGACCAGTTTTATTGCCATTACCAGGCACTTCTCACTCTCAGGCCACATCATTCAAAAGAAGCAGGCTTCTTCGTCCCCTGATAATGGAAACAAACTGGTTGTGCGATTAATAAGTCATTTTTTTAATCGATTGACAGCCCTAATATATACAGTATACATATATGTACAGTATATATATATAAAAATATAAACGCAACACTTTTGTTTTTGCTCCCATTTTTCATGAGCTGAACTCAAAGATCTAAAACATTTTCTATATACTCTGTGGTGGTCAGGAGGTCAGCTGAACTCATAATGTTGCTGAACGTGTTTACATTTTGATGCTTATATGTTGTTTGTAGTTGAGTTTATTTCCTGTGCGCCTTTGAGGCTTCTTATAACATTATAAAGTCTGTCCTGTAGGTAGAAACTGGCTGGAAACATGACAAGTATCCCCAATGATTTCAGCTGGTCAGTGGCCAAATACACTTCTTATTTACTGATATGTGTCTCAGGTTTGACCATTTTACAATAAAAAAAACAATGAGACAATCAGAAGTGCATCACAGTGATGTTATTTGTTTGATTACAAGCTCTTGACCTTTCTGGGACTTTTCTGTCCTGCTAGAGAAAAGTGTGTGCTGTCCTGCAACATCAGGTTTTCTCATCACAGTTTTGCAGTTTTTTTGTCTTAGTTGTTTTATGACTTGCTTTTACCTACATCATTAAAAGCATTAGAGGTTTAACAACGGAATCAATGAAATAACTTTCTTCTCCACTCTGGTTGGTGTTACATGACACCGTTTGCCAGCACAACCACACTAAGAAACAGCTTCTACCCATGGATCACTCTGATAAACTCTCAATAACCATATCGCTATGTATATGCATTCATGTATGTACTGTAAAACTATTTGGAGGGACTGTGTGCATCATTCTTATTATCTTAATGTTTCACTTATTTGTTCTGTATTTTTTGTCCTTATTTCTGTCTTTTTATTTGCAAGTACACAGAGATAGAAAGGTCAACTTTCCTGTATGGCCAATAAAGTCAATTCATTTATCATTCATTTTAAAATGTTGTGACATAAGGTAAACCTAAGCGAGATACTACAGCGTCAAAATCCAAAAGTTATTTTGGAAACACTTTACTGATGAGATTGAAATTTCTGCATATTAATAACTTTCTGTTTTTCCTATGCTTCCATATGTCCTTCCTATGTGATCCTGGGACCTTCGTAACACAGGTAAGAAGAAGTTTTATTCATATTCCATGTTGGTTCTTCACTGGCATTAGATTCAGCTGAGTGTGAGTTTCTCCAAACACTGTGTCTCTCAGCAGAAGCTCACATATGTCTACCAGATGTAAGTTTGAGCACAGTAGGAGGGTGTTTAACCTTCAAATGTGGGTGTTACTGCATGTGCATTTGTGTTTGTCAGCATGTAAGATTGTGAGAGGAACTATAGCAAAATGATTATGCAGAACTGTACTGTTTCCTCAAAGGAGAAGACTACACCAAGTTTTTATGCAGATGACATTAACACAAAAACTAGCATTAATTCATATACTAATTTGGATCCATTGTCTCTAAATTGAATGCAAGCTGGCTAAAGCTAATGTTCTTTACAACAGAACAACTTCATGCTGAGAAGGGATGTGTTTGATGTAGCTAGAATATGGGTGGATCATTTACTGCCTGTTAAAACATCTCAGCTCACATTGCATTCTGGAGAATGTGCACTTGAGCCTTATAGGAGCTGTTATAGGAGTTGTATAGGAGCAACAACTGAATCAGATGCTTTAGAAATGACTTTAAACATCAAGTCACCTGGAATAAATAAAAAAAAAATACTTGACCTCGGGGTGAATGAACTTTGAGTGAAAATGACTGTGAGTATTTTGGGTGGATACAAATTCATGAAGTACAAACTGATATGCTATATCCAGAGGAATTGAAATACTGCAAACTGTTCTCATTGTCCTTCAATGTCATTCAGATAAAACAGAGTGATAAATGGTCAAGCAAGGACAGAGTGTTCCTCCTCCTGCAGAGTTGAGAAATGATACCACATTTGTTTGGAGTGATAAATAATGAATTAGTGCAAACACCTATCTCAGATATTTGGCACTTAATCTCAAGTACACTGGTTAGTGAATATCATTTGAGTCTTTTAATCTTTAACATCCCCTAATCCATGATCTTTGCTCTCGTTAACCTGTATTTCCAGTCTGCCAACAGTTAGTGCAGTTAGTTGTGCTTTAAAGTTACATGTGGATCAGTGTGGATGTATGGAGTTGATAATCGATACATGAGCTTTGTTTTCTCATGTGGATCCTGCAGCTCGTGAATGAAATACTTTGTGCTGGTGAAAA